>NC_091123.1:178294724-178524724 GCF_040183065.1 Periplaneta americana
TCTAAATCCTGACATACAGTTACTAATTGACTCGACTCTCACATGAATAGCCACCCCGAAATCCATGCTGACAGTTATGTAACCAATTTGAGTCATCCCAATGCTGCCTTAGATAAGCTGAAATCAAGTGTTCCATCTGTTTGCAAACCACAGAGGTGAGGCTGACCGGTCTGTAATTTTTTGTATCTGAGCGAGACCTGGAAGACTGCAGATTCGCCTACGTGCATATCTTCCTCTGTGATCGTGATTGATGTTGAACTTACGTTTCTTTCACCTGATTCGCACGGGATAATTCACAGGAGTCGAGTGCTTGAAACCTCTAAACTTGACACCATATTTGTGATCACACGGAGACATCAAACTAGAAACCATATGTACGTTTCTCTTATTTTTATTTAGTAATATTTATTATTAATTTATAGTGACAATTCTGGGGACTTTTTTAATAAACTTTGGAGAGATTTAGCTACATTTTGTTGAAAAGTTAGCGAGATTGTAGGGCGATATGTTGGCAACATTGCATTCACACGAGGAAAGTGGTGGAGTCAAGTTGATCACGTGACGGGAAAGTGGACACAAAAGTTGTTGAGTCATCAACTCAAATTCTGCTTGACCGCCAAGTCACAACTTGACTGTCTCGACGATATCACACGGGGAAAGTCAAAAATATGATATAAAGTCTTCAATATTTTTATTGCACATTTCTTCCGTGGATTCAATTGAAGGTCAAGAATTCCTCAAAAGTTTAGTATTTTCTTCAAATCCTCAAAATGTCCCTAATTTCAGGAAATTTCCTCAAATCTGGCAACACTGCCAAGAGGTACAGCTCTATCTACACACATGACGTCATTAATGCACTCTGTGTAGTAAACTTGTATTCTCTCAATACGCACCCCGTTTGCGCTCTTTAATAAAACATGTGGTGTGAGGTTAGTTTGCTTATATATAGCACGTATCACTGTTTATTCTGTTAATTCTGTTAAATATTTTCTTGTTTTTAATAATGGTTTAATTTAGCACGGTTATTATTCTTACAAAAGAAATTATATTTTTAGTTCCGAACATTAAGCATATGTTGTGTTGTGCCACTTTATTCATGCAATACGGAATCTTGTTTTTATAAAAGTAAACCACCAAATTTTTCTACCACCAGCCGCCACTGCTGACATCCCTTTGTGTTTACAACAAGGTCCAGCTGTTACTTCTTGTGTAGATATATTTTGTGAAGCTCTGTAACCACATTTAAAGCGGGGTTTCCAATCTCCTTAAAGCTTCAACGTCTCGGAGGTACATAAACTCCTATAAAAAAAGTAGTTTACCCGATCCTTTCCAAGGGTAAGAGGCTAGTGGGACGTGTTACTGTGTTATTGACATCACTTGCTTCTAGTATGAGGTCAATAACATGTAGGAACTGTACTTCTTTGCAACCTGTACGCCCCAAGGGTACATAGTCTTGGGCTCAGAAGAAGAGTTGAATATATAATAATAATAATAATAATAATAATAATAATGATAATAATAATAATAATAATAATAATAATAATAATAATAATAATTTATTGCTAGAACAAAGACACATTGCAACAACTGATACAAAAGAGAAGAGAATTCAACCTGCCAACATATATTCTATTCATAGATTATGAGAAGGCATTTGATAGTGTTATAAGAAATAAATTATGGAATATAATGGAAAATAAAGGATACCCCAAACATATACTTAAGGTGAAGTCTGTATAGGAAACCATATATAAGTATAGAAAATGGACAAGAAATTACAAACAAAATGGTGGCAATAAACCAGGGAGTGAAACAGGGATGCCCATTGTCACCAGCAGTTTTTAATGTATATACAGACGTGGACAAATTATTAGACTAAATTAATTATATGTGCAACAAATCTGTACTTATCGGCAAAAATAATGAACAAAAATGTATTTTGCACAGAAATAATGAACAGAAAATTGAGTCTGGTGGTTACTAATCTTTTGTGAACATTCCCTTATTCTTTATTAACACGTTGAATTTGACAGGGATACTGGAAACCAAAGTTTGACACTTTCTTTGAATACCAACATCATTTAGCCAGATATCAGACAGTGCTTAAATGAGTCCATGTTTTGTTGTAAGCCTCTTTTTGTTCACTTTCTTCTTCAGTATAGATCACAGATTTTCAATTTCGTTCATGTCCGGTCTTCTTGCAGGCCATGGGATAACAGACTGTTGAATATCTTCTGCAGTATATAATTAAAACGCCAGTAGTACCAACACAGGCAGACAAAATATACTTAACCATTGTAAAAATATACTAGAAGATATAACAATCATATTTACAACAATAGAGAATCTGTGAATTATACTGATAGTTGATATGACGAATTATATTATGTTTCCAAGAAAAACGTTTTAGTCTAATAATTTGTCCACGTCTGTCATTGAAGAATGGCAAAGTATTTTAACAGAACATTTTATAGTCGGCAAAGAGAGCATAGATACTCTTTGTTTGCCGATGATCAAGTGATTTTCAGTAATTCAGAGGACGGTTTGCAAATAGCAACAAATAAGTTATTAAGAGTTATTAAAGATTATAACCTTAAAATATCCTTAACAAAAACTAAAGCAATGGGCTTTCTGGGGACTAGGCATCTAAGGACCAAAATAGAAACAGAGGATAAAATAATTGAGCAAGCGAGTAGTTTCAATTATTTGGGTTGCAACGTATCCTATTGCGAAAATAACGATGTTAACAACAAAATAAATAAATTCCAGAGAATGTGCGGTACAATAAAAATAACTTTATCCCGGAAAATACTAAAAGAGACCCAACTAAAATTCTATAAAGTAATGGCAGTCCCTGTTCTTATATATGGGAGCTAAAACTGGGCATCGACTCGATCAGAAAGAAGAAGGATAGAGGCTGCAGAGATGAGATATCTGAGATCACTGGCAGGATACACTCTATTGGACCAGAAAACAAGCACAGACATAAGGACGGAACTGGGAATTTTCAACTTAAACGACAGATTAGCAAGACAAAAGAAAAATTGGAAGGAACATATATTGAGGATGAATGAAGACAGATTCCCAAAAAAAAAATACAGAACTACAGACCGGAAGGAAGGAGGAATGTCGGAAGACTCCACAATAGATGGGAGGACACTTTCCAAGAGGAAGGAACAGGCCACCAGGCCTAAACCTTGAAGATGATGATGATGAACAAAGACACATATTGTTTATTTTATAAAAAAAATCACTCTTGCACATCCAGAAAACGTACATCACATACTCGTGCTCAGAAGGCATTTAATTAAATATTTCCGTTTGATGTTCTTAGCTTTCGATGCGATTTCTTTGACTCCTGTCATCTTCCGAAGCTCTTCATTCCGAATTCTGCGTTTCAAACTGATGCTTAGAATCTTCCTCTCCTTTATCCTCTTTCACGTCAGACAGTTTTTTCTTTCCCCACTTGCTAAGGACCAAGTCTAAGTTTTATTTATACTCATACAGCAAAATAGGAAGCGTGTACTCGTAGCTATCAATTGCTTCCCTTCTTATCTTCATGGAGAACTTCCTATTTATAAAAATGAGTTGAAAGTTTCAAAATTTGTTCATGCGGCCGAAATGTGTCTTTGGACTTCTTTATTTAGTAGTATTTATTTATTTATTTATTTATTTATTTATTTATTTATTTATTTATTTATTTATTTATTTAACCTGGTAGAGATAAGGCCGTCAGGCTTTCTCTGCCCCTCTACCAGGAGATTCCAACTATAATATGAAGATTAAATTTACAATTAGTATTAGATTTACAATTACAATTACAAATAAAATTACAATATTAAATTTACAATTACAATTACAATAAAAATCGAAGTACGAAAAGATTACCTGATTAATGAAAGCTAGATAATTTATCATAGAAAAACAAAGAATATTTTATATTTACTGAATTACAAATTAAACCTAGAATAATAAAATTGTATAGTGATGAAATTATCGGATATTGAAATATTTTGTGATAGATTATGGAAACTATTTACAAGAAATCAATTACTGACCGAGTGCCTAGTTCTTTGTGTGTAGAGTTGTCGAACGACATTATTTGGCCGAGATAAGTACATTTTTTTCACATGCTGAAGGACTTCGTTGTTGATTATGACTTTTTCCTCTGTGCCGTTAGTCACTTGTTTCGTTTTATTAGGATTAAATGTTTTACATTATTTAAATTATGGCTTATTTAACGACGCTCGCAACTGCCGAGGTTATATCAGCGTCGCCGGTGTGCCGGAATTTGTCCCGCAGGAGTTCTTTTACATGCCAGTAAATCTACTGACATGAGCCTGACGCATTTAAACATACTTAAATGCCATCGGGATCGAACCCCCAACCTAGAGCATAGAAGGTCAGCGCTATACCGACTGCGTTACCCAGACCGACGATTAAATGTTAATTCTACTTCTTTGATATACCGGAAAAATTTCTGGATGCCTCGTCTTACATCTTCTTACAACTATATCGATACCCGATTCACGGTGCCGGCCGATACGAAGGGAAAGTTTGGCCGGCACCCTGAATCGGGTCTCGGCATAGCTCAGATTGAAAGAGCACCAAAGTTCAGAGGTCGTGGGTTCGATTCCCGGTGCAGGAACGAATTTTTCTCCAATAATAGGTACCTCGATAGGGAATTATAAATTAATTTCTAGCGCCTACGTCGACATTAACCAATGATTTGGTATGATGGTATGGGAGGTGGTAAAAGTCCAGGCTTTTCTTTATCTCAGGAGTTTTCTTATGTGGAATTCAGATCAGAAATACGTTCTATCTACAATTGGGCCAGATTTCACAATGTAACATAAACCATCTCACTGATAACCTTATTGTTGAGATAAAAAAACTTTTAGTTTTTCACAGAAAAGATAAGATATAACGTGAAATAACTTTTTATTTATGTGAAATTTAATATCGCTGTCAATTGTTTAAGGATATTTATTTCACTATATTATGCAAGTTTTTAATGAGTAGAACATAATTGGCGGTAGTAGCCTAAATATTAGCCTATAAGTCACAAAACAATTTGGAGAACCGACAAAACGAAATATGACCTTCAATGGGTGCGTGACACAAGATTTTAGCCACTGCGCTATGTATAAGCAGGGGAATCCCAGGATCAGACTGTTCGTGAGAATGTCTTTGCAAATTGACGTGTGCGTACCTGACTGGAAACTGGCTTAACGAGGACAAAAACATTTGAAACGCCAGTTCCAGTTTATATCGCATCTTTTCCTGTTATGCAACGTGATTCTATAAGGAAGCTTGAATTGCAGTGTGGAAAGCAGCCAGGGGAATTACTAGGAAGGTGAGTGTCAGCCTTCCGGCGAGTGCACGTTGCGTGTTTGCTATGTTCACTGTGTGAAGGAACTCTCACTGTGACTAACCACAGACAGCAACAACTTGCGTGATCCGTTCTATCAAGCCAGATGTGTCATTACATCAGAAGATGTTTATATTTATCTTGGGAGTTTACGTTAATTAAAATGTTAACCATTTACTTTCTCTATCCCAATCGGAAGGCGCTTACCAGTCGATTCAGAGTCGAACTCGGACGCGGGTTCGATTCCAGCTTGGACTGATTACTTTGTTGGGATTTTTTCCTTGGTTTTCTCCAACTGTAAGACGAATATTAGCTAATCTATGGCGAATCCTCGGCCTCATCTCGTCAAAATATCACCTCCCTATCACCAATCTCTAGTAGTTGATACAGGGTTGTCAAACAACCAAATAAAAAAAGTCTTCTCCTTTCTTGGTGTTAGAGACCTTGATGACTGATTGCATACATGAAGATACGTCATAAAAGTGAAGTTTGCTTTTAGTTGAGACTCTAAATGCTATCTAAATCTAAATACTGATGTTGCTCATAGACTACAGCGTGTTCACAATATCTGCGTTCGTTTCGTTTGTAACAATAGAAAATTCGATCATGTAACACCGTCACTAGAATTGTTGTCTTGGAGTCCACTTAAAGACAGAAGATTCTTCATCTCTATCTTATTACTATTTAAAATCATCCACACCTCCACACCCTCTTACCTAGCATCTCGTTTTGTTTACCTTTCACTACCTCGAACCCGGAACATGGACGTTCTATCTATTCCTCTGCACAGAACATCCTTCTACTCATCATATTTCAGCATATCTATTCCACGCCTCTGGAACTCTCTCCCTGACCATGTCAGAGACTGTCGGACAATATCAAAATTTAAATTTAAATTAAAAAATCACATTCTAGTTCATGGAATTGCTTGTTGAACACATGTCAGGTTGCGCAACTTCGGCTTAACCCATGACATATAGTAAATATTGTAACTAGTCTATACTGTTGTAAAATTGACAATTAATATTGTGATGGTATGTGAGGATTTATGCCCTCACAACTAGATGGCACTTTGTATATTGTTTTGTATGCTTCCCGCTCGTCTCAAAACAGAACTTAATGTAGTTAATCTCGGACCCGGTAGAGCAAGAACAAATATGCCAGCTGGCGGGTATGCACAGACAACAATATGGAAACCGCCATCTAGCGGGACGCATACAAAACAATATACAGAGTGTCATCTAGTTGTGAGGGCATAAATCCTCACATACCATCACAATATGTAATGCATTTATTATTATTATTATTATTATTATTATTATTATTATTATTATTATTATTATTATTATTATTATTACTACTATTATTATTAGTATCATCATTGCTATCTCTGTTTTTCTTTCTTTTTTTTCTTATATTAGCTCGATGAGAGCTCTATAGTGTCCTTTTGATTTAATTTGTATCATTTTCATCAGCGTCTGTATTTATTTTTTTGTATTTATATGTGCTATCTGGGAGGATGGGAGAGAAGGCCTTATGGCCTTATGGCCGTCATTAAATAAATAAATTATAACGGGCCATATTCACAGACATTCTTAGCGCGGGCTTCCGGTGGATGAAGGAACGTTTTTCGTATTCATAAACCAGTGTTAGCGATATGATATTATATGAATCCTGTACAAGTAATCAGTCGATAGCCGGGGCTAGTTTAGCACGCTCGTAGTGCGGGCTAGCCAAATGTCTATGAATAGCACCCTAAATTATTAATTATTAAATACATGAGAATCGAACAAATAAATTTTAAAGAATGTATTGTTGTTGTGTAGTTCATGAAAATAAGACACATTTTGAAAATTACTCTACTTCTAAAATCCTCCTGTTCAGAAGCCAATGTCTATTTCTGAGAAGATATTTGCATTGTTACGATTTTAACTAATTCCATTATCTAATCTTTTCTTTCCTACAACACATACGGGCATTTTTCTGTCGCTCACTTTCCTGTTTGTGCAAGCTCCTCCACATGGCGTTCTGCGATGCTTATCACTAGAATTTTCGTGCAACCGTGGAAGGTGACAAGCAGTGTACTGCTGATAGTGTCACTAGGAGCCGTGTGACGTCATTGCATCGTGCAACATTAAGCTATACCACATTTACGCTCGAATACAAGGCTGTACGAACAAAAAATTGTAAACAAAAGTCAATTCCCGGAAAGCTTCCCAACTGAGAAGTCTCATGTGCGTAATACACTGCACTGCAAGTCCGCTGAAATAATTTAGTAAGTCATATTTCCGCTACTGTTAAAATAGGTTTTGTTGGGTCAGTCAACTCATGTTTTGCTTTTTCCAGCATTCATGTAATGTTTTTCTACATCATTCTTTTGTAATTTATCCGAAACCCGAATAGACTCTCACAATAGATGAACAGCACTTGGGTTTCAACCTTAGATAAGTATCACTTGTTTAAGCGGGGTTCCAAATGACTAACATTCAGAAAAGAATTAACCAAATTTCTACATACTCATACCTTCTACACAATTGATGAATTGTTTATGCTTGTGAATTGAATTATTCTACTTAAATGACATGTACAATTTTATATAGCTCAACAAAAATATGTTTTTATATTGACTTAATCTGTTTACTATGTATTGTATTTTTTGTTTAGCATAACTGATGAATTGTATGTACTGTATACTGTATAGGTCAACTGATGAATTGTTTAAGCTTATAAATTGAATTGATCTACTTCATATGAATTGTATAGCTTAACGAAAATAAGTTTGTAAATGGAACTAATTTGATTGTATATGTTTGTATAGTTTGGCTGATGAATTGTATATGTTCTTAAAATGATTACTAGTCTGTGTAGCTCTACTGATGAATTGTATATAGACCTACTGTAAATTGAATGGTAATATGTATAGCTCAACTGATGAATTGTTTATGATTATAAATTGAATTAATCTACTTGATATTAATTGCACAAATTTGTATAGCTTAATGAAAGTATGCTACTTTGTATTGTATATATTTGTATAGTTTTGGCCGATGAATTGTATATGCTTTAAATTGAATAGTAATCTATATAGCTCTACTGATAAATTGTTTGTGTTTGTAATTTGAAGTAGTTTGCATGATATGTATTATCAATTTCTGTATATCACAACTGGTTGAATTGTTTATGCCTTAAATTTAATTAAATTGTTTTGTATTATAATATAGCTCAACTGATGAATGATCGCTTGCGTTTGTAAATTTAATAATCTGATTGGCTATGTATTGTATACTTTTAGTAGAGCCATCGATGTAGCTCAGTCGGCAGACTCGCTGGGCTGCTGATCCGGAGCTGCGTTCGGGCTTGGGTTGGATCCCCCTTTGGACTTTGGTTTCTTCCGAGGTTTTCCACAGCCGTGGGACTGAAGCCGGATGGTGTATGGCGAGTCCTTGGCATCAACACCTTTGATTTGATTACCCCCTTTGATTTGATTACCTGGTTGGGTTTTTCCGAGGTTTCCCCCACCGAAAAGGCAAATGCCGGGTAATATTTTGGCGAATCCTCGGACCTCATTTCATCTCACTACATCTCGCCAAAATGTAAAAAAAAAAAAAAAAAAAAAAAAAAAAAAAAAAAAAAAAAAAAAAAAAAAAAAAAAAAAAAAAATTGTACAACATTGTAAAAATTGTAGAAAATTACTAAATTGTAAAACTATAAAAATTTGTAAAAATTGTAATTGTAATATTGTAAAATGTTGACATGTTCCACATCTTAAAGCTTCATTGCTCATGTAAGATCTATGGAATAAAATAAATGAATGAATGAATGAACTTAATGCAGCTCAAAACGCCTGCGATTGTATATATTGTTGCGGAAATTTTTACTTGGAAACTCAAGGGAGAAGTTTCGATACTGAATTCGTACACCTTTAGATTAACTATAAGAGTGCTGATATTTGACCGTAATGATGGTTATCAGATTATCACTAATGATAGAAAATGACAATAATTTATCAAGATTGGTAACAAATAACAATTGATAATAATCGACATTGACGACGATTGATGGTTACAGAAAAATGGATTCGATATATTGTTTGACAAGCTTGTGAAAATTGAGGAATTTTCTTAAAGATGATTGATTTTTAAAATGTAACTAAAGCTGTTATAAGGACTTAGGTTGGCGGTGATGTTGGCAATGATGAGTACTAATTAATTCATAGTGTTCTGTCCAACGGCAGAGAAATTCGGTTTTTACTTTTTTTTTTCTTTATTTTAATTTGATCTTAATTTTTTTGGTTGACTCGTTTTTTTTTAATTGTTGATTATTTAAAGAGTTTTATTGTTACTTATGGTCTTTCACTACAAACCCGGCATTCTCCAATCTATTTTCATATTCCTCTTAGTCTCTGCACATGATCCATATATCTTAATGTCGTCCATCATCTGATATCTTAAAATTATAAATAATTCCATCTAGCGGTCATTACCAAAAATGTCTTTTCGACAGTGGAGGCTCTGGTGGTTGTTCTCTTTTCATGTTGTCATTTCATATCAATCTGATATACAGAGAATAACCAATCTGATACACAGAATGATTCCCGAGGATTTACCGTCCCTTGCGGAGCTTATTTCCGAAGACATTTTAAGTAAAAAATGTCATATAAACTTTTGTCCTAATCTGAATATTTTCAAAGTTACATTAAGTTGAAGTTGTTAGTAAAATACCTTTTTTTCTTTAGTTTTAAGGGTAAAAAAATTACAAATAGAGAATGAACTATTCAGAAGTATCAGGCTAGTCTTCTGAAGCTAAAAATGAGTTGTTAATTGTTTTGCACAGATTTTATTTTTCAATTTTTAACAAAAAAATGGCATCATTCTCACGCACGTATCAAAAAAATTGTTACAAATCATACGACTTTAGGAACTTCATTCTTTACAGTTTAATTATGCATCCTAATGTACAGTCTTGAAGAATTTACAAGAGTGGCATGATTTGTAACAATTGTTGTGATAAATGCGTAAGAAAATGTAATTTTGTAGTTAAAAATCGAAAAAAAAAATTCTGTACGAAACAACTATGGAATTCACAACACATTTTTAGCTTCAGAATACTAGCTAATTAAAGAAATGAAACTCCTGAATACTTCATTCTTTATCTGTAATATTCTTTTACCATTAAAACTCAAGAATAATGGTAGGTATTTTACATACAACTTCAAATTAATGTAATTCTGAAAATATTGAGATTAGGACAAATCTTTATATGACATTTTTTGCTCAGAATGTCTTCAGAAATAAGCTCCGTAAGGGACGATAAATCCTAGTGAATCACAGTGTATATGTGATCAGGGTAAATACTGTACTCGATTAATAATGTAGAACTTCCATGTTATCATAAGCTACATTCAACAGAGTAACATGTTCTAATATTATCGCTGTAAAATAGAATAATCATGTATCAATCTTTGGACTTATGTTTGAAGACGCAAGTCTGCCGAGTTAGCTCTGTGTTAGCGCGTCTGCCTCCAGACTAGCCGGCCCAGGTTCGATTCCTTGCGGGATCAGAAATTTTCGTGTAGCCTCGGGACTAGGAGTGATGGCAGTGCACATCTTCTAATTACTAGATTGTGCACCAATATGCCTGGGTTAAACCCCAAATCTCTCCGCAGTGCATATGAACAGAAGGCATATGTCACTGTCGATAGTGATTCGTCCGTCGGACGGGGACGTTAAGCCTGGCGGCCCCTTTGGTGCTATCGGACAGGAACAGGCTACGTGCCGGCACCGGGTTTCACCTTCTCCCTTCCTTACCTTCATCATCTTCCTCACCCATTCCCTACAGTTACACATACACCACGACGTAACTCTGTTGCTGTAATTATTGTATTATTGTATTTTATATATCACTGCCACCGGGTGTATACCAAATTGTAGTGTTAATACATACATACATACATACATACATACATACATACATACATACATAATACATACATACATACATAATACATACATACGTAACATGGGAATGACCGATCTGATTATATGTGATCTGGGTTTATACTGTACTCAATTAATAATGTAGAACGTCCACATTATCATAAATTTCCCCATAAAGCTACATTCAACAAAGAAAGGACATGTTCGAATATGTCGCTGTAAAATAGTATAAATATGTATCAATCTTTGGACTTATATTTGAAAACGAAGATCTGCCGAGTTAGTTCTGTGGTAACGCGTCTACCTCCAGACTAACCGGCCTAGGTTCGATTCCCAGCGGAATCAGAAATTGTCATGTAAAATTTCTACCTCGGGACTAGGAGAGATGGCGGTGTACAACTTCTAATCACTAGATTGTGCACCGATATGCCTGGGTTAAATCCCAAATATCTCCTCAGTGCATATGAAGGGAAGGCATATGTCACTGTTGATAGTGATTCGTCCATCGGATGAGGACGTTAAGTCTGGTGGCCCCCTTGGTGCTATTCGATAGGAGTAGGCTACGTGCCGGCACCGGATTTCATCTTCTCCCTTCCATACTTTCATCATCTTCCTCACCCATTCTCTACACTTACACGAACACTCCACGACGTAATTCTCCACAGATATACATCATGCATAGCGTGGCTCGTCGAAGTGGTGTGCAACTTTAAAATGGGCCACAGTCCTGCCATATAACCGCAATATGCGGAATCCAAATCACGCAAGTGAAGTGATTAGCCATTAGATACACACATACACATATTATAATAATAATAATGAGAAAAATGCGCTCGAGTTGAGCATTAATGTCCAAGTTTAGTCTTTGCCATAGTCTGTTATTGGTTTAACTCTCTTCGCACACGTTATGATGTGGTATTTCCTACATCTTTGCCCGCACAGCACACATTTGCAGTCTTCGGTCGGTTCATGGAACTTGTTGTTCACACATATTTTATGATGAAACCCGTGTATTGCGAGTCTTGTTGTCACGTGTCTCTGGCTCCTACACTCTCTGGTCCAGCTGTCGTCTAGCATGGCTGATGTGGTGTAGAACTCTAGGGGCCGATTGTATAAACCATTTAATCTTAGATCAGAGGTTAAATTGATCCTTGTTTCAGCTGAACTTGGAATTTTGTGTTGTATAAAGTCTAATCTGAGATTAATTTGTCTCAAACTAAAGTCAACTTTGACTGAAGAAATTTCTCCGATTAAATTAGATGATCCAAGTTCAGTTATTTCTTTTCTGTTTGAAATATACGAGTGACAGATTGTGCAAATAAAATATCCATTATTATTAATATTAATAGATATGTGAGGTACATTTATTTATATTTCTTTCAATTTCTTGCCTTAATACACAAACATTCTTATATTTTATAAGGCTCTATCGTGTTCAGCAGTATCAAATAACATAACCTATAATTATATTATGTTTATAACAACCATTAATTATTAATGGATATGATAGGTACATTCATAAATGTTCAATTAACTGTATTACTAAACGAAAATTGTCGTTTTATAAAGCTTTATTATGTTTAGCAGTATCAAACACCATAACATGACAACAACTTGAGTCAACCTTCTTCTTATTGTCCGCCATTATTTGCATTGTACAACAAAACCAGTGTCTCCAACAGAGTGTAATACGGAAAGTCGCCAAAAAGTAGTTGTAAAGTCGCTAGATTTCTCATTATCAACAAAGAGAGATTAAATTTTGTCACTATGGGGCGCTAAAAAGGTCACTAAGTCCCTATTTAAGCAATATAAAAGTTAAAAGAAATTGTTGTTGAAAAAGAGTTAAAGTCACTAGATTGGCAACACTGAACAAACCTGTATAACATGGTTCGCGCATCACGCATTTCACCTGTTTATGCGATGTTGCCAAATCCTTTTCACGTGAACTTAGATTGCATTTGAACCAAGGAAATTTGATCGCAGAAAAGTTTTATACAATAGAATAAGTGTCTGAACTCGGTTCACTTTTCGATCTTCGATCAAAGTTGATCTTTAGTCAGGGAGTTTTATACAATCGGGCCTAGGTCTATCTCCTTCTTCTTCCGGTCTCTTATGCTTACCAGTTCCTGGTAGGGTCCTGTGGATGTTAGCCAGTGCTGCGATCTGATATCATCTACGAAATATGTCTCTCTCATGAGCTCATATACAAGGCGGGATGGCGCTGCTTTTCCGACTCCTAGTATCCGTTTCATAAACATAGTCTTGACTTTTTCTATTCTAATCATGTCACCAATCTTGAGTTTTTCCCAAATGAACTCTATTCCGTACATTATAACTGGCGCCACTACCGTTTTGAATAGTGTCATCGCTGTGCTTGTCGACAGATCGGTTATGTTCGGAATGTTGTATGAGGCTTTGATGGCTGCTGCAGCTCTTTCCTGGACGTGCATACCGAAAACACATACACATATTTGAAGACGGAAAGGAATGTGAAAATCTGAAATTTGTATTATTATAGTAGGCCTAGCCATGATCGTATTTTAAAAACAAATGTAGACTACAATTTATGTGATTTATTAAAATAAAATGTTTTAAAATATGATAAAATATTGTATTTACATAACTTAATTTTAATCAGCAGCAATTTGCATGTGATGTTGTAGGCCTAACATATTGAACTATTTTGCGTTAAGATTAGAATATGGTTACTTAGTATTCACAAATCCATGAATTAAAAAATCATTATTTCTAGAATTAGAAAGGAGACTCAAAAAATGTATCCTCAAGTCGCAAATGAAAGGCATTGAAATCCAGTCACTCTACCTCAAATTCCTTTTCATGCCATTTTTTTTTTTCAGTTTTATTAAAAATACTTGAAAATTCTGTTTAAAATGCCATCAATTTTCGGTTTCCTTTCAGTGGCAGACAAGAATTTGAAAACAAAATTAAAATAACGTGTAACTGGATATTTTTTAGAACTGAATAATGGAAACTTCAATTCCCATAGTGTAGCTTCCAATAAATTGGTACTGCAAAATATTCCTGTAGAAATTTGTTATGGAATTCGCTCCATATGATTAAAGGTATTTACAAATTTATCTTTGGATTTTTTTAAATTTGTAGTAGAGACTGGATTAATCTTACTCAGGACAGGGACCGATGACAGGCTTATGTGAGGGCGGCAATAAAACTCCGGATTCCTTAAAAGTCATTTATAAGTAAGTAGTGGGAAATCTTAGTAGTTGATGAATTGCAGCTTGGATTACACCCAGTTTACTTTTAATCCAGATTTGTGCCTGCTGTTCGCTTTTGAGCACATTTCTTCTAAAGTCAAGTAGTTTAGAAATTTAGACTTAATAACTTATTTGTAGATTTTAACGAATTCAAATAATGGTGGTATCAACAATATTGTAACTTTTGAATCAGACAATGTTTAATAATACTGTGGGTATACTGTTACATGTATATGAGGGATATACACTTAAATTCATAATTTAAAATTTATTAAATGAGACAAAATAATTTTTCCCCTTTTTAGAATATCTTTAATAAACAAGTTGATAATTTGAGCAATTTGAATTCCGTACATTCACACGTTCAATTCACTGACACTTTTAAACCTTGGCACAATAATTAAGAAGGCAAGACATTTGGCATCAGGTTAACCTGAAGAACTTTTCTATCAGGACATTGGACTGATAAGATGAATTCGAACTCTTGTGCTGTTTACAGTGCCCATACTTTAACGTAATCCACTTGCAGGGCTGAGTTGTCCCCGGACCACGTGGGATACCAGTTGTCCTTGTCCCTCCAGAACTGGAGCATAGCCTGTGCAGAAAATAGACAACACAAAATTGAATCTTAATATTAGAGGAATAGAATTACAGACAGAACTGAGGAAGTAACATTATCTTCAATTTTGAACATTATTTCTTAGTTATAAAGTGTGCTAGTAACTTGGGATTGAGATGCTAAAAATAAGAAAATTGAGGCCCGATTGTATAAACCATTTAATCTTAGATCAGAGGTTAAATTGATCCTTGTTTCAGCTGAACTTGGAATTTTGTGTTGTATAAAGCCTAATCTGAGATTAATTTGTCTCAAACTAAAGTCAACTTTGACTGAAGAAATTTCTCCGATTAAGTTAGATGATCCAAGTTCAGTTATTTCTTTTCTGTTTGAAATATACGAGTGACAGATTGTGCAAATAAAATATCCATTATTATTAATATTAATAGATATGATAGGTACATTTATATATATTTCTTTCAATTTCTTGCCTTAATACACAAACATTCTTATATTTTATAAGGCTCTATCGTGTTCAGCAGTATCAAATAACATAACCTATAATTATATTATGTTTATAACAACCATTAATTATTAATGGATATGATAGCTACATTCATAAATTTTCAATTAACTGTATTACTAAACGAAAATTGTCGTTTTATAAAGCTTTATTATGTTTAGCAGTATCAAACACCATAACATGATAACAACTCGGAGAACAGTCAACCTTCTTCTTATTATCCGCCATTATTTACATTGCACAAAAAACCAGTGTCTCCAACAGAGTGTACGGAAAGTCACGAAAAAGTAGTTGTAAAGTTGCTAGATTTCTCATTATCAACAAAGAAAGATTAAATTTTGTCACTATGGGGTGCTAAAAAGGTCACTAAATCCCTATTTAAGCAATATAAAAGTTAAAAGAAATTGTTGTTGAAAAAGAATTAAAGTCGCTAGATTGGCAACACTGAACAAACCTGTCCGCGCATCACGTATTTCACCTGTTTATGCGATGTTGCCAAATCCTTTTCACGTGAACTTAGATTGCATTTGAACCAAGGTAATTTGATCGCAGAAAATTTTTATACAATAGAAGAAGTGTCTGAACTCGGTTTACTTTTCGATCTTTGGTCAAAGTTGATCTTTAGTCAGGGAGTTTTATACAATTGGGCCTAAGACTACAGAAAATTGAAAATGAGCTTTCAAATTTGAATGACTCTTACACAGAATAGCATGTACGAGTATTGCATAGTGAGCGAGAATCTCAATCTAGCTAGGAAAAAATATATTTTTTTTTCAAAATCACTGAAGTTGGTGTTTCTACTCTGTAAACACAAACCAGATGTCTCCACTTCAGAAATCCGCAACGCAGAAAGGGATTCGGAAAGACTAATTCAACAGTATAGGTCATTCGTTTTCTCGTGAAACCAAATGTAGCATATATAGTCCCGACGCTGTTATTTCCGGCGTGACTCCTCCTCTTCGCTTACATCATAGGAAGTCAAGGCTCTATAAAGGCTAGGTAGGTAATATCGTTCGCCATTTTTGTTCTTTCGTTGCCGAGCTACCAGACGAGGGATCTATTTGCCACACCGTTAAACATTATCATGTCGTAGCTCCTATGATAATAAATCAAACGCACTGTAATTCAGCAAATAATTGGGCGACAAATAACGTCCTCGTGTGCTTTCTGCGAACGCCAACGAAAGAGCCAAAATGGCGGGCGATTATATTAAGTATTTATCCAGCCCTTACCAAAAAATTGTTGTTATAATGAAAAAAAAAAGAAAACAATGGAGAAGAAAAAGAATAAGAAATAGCACAATTAGAAATAATTGGAAAAGACTAAACAAAACATCATTAATTCCAGAAGAAACATAGAATTTCCTCGTATCTGTTTGCTATTGGGTGATCACAGTCGTCTATTTAGCACTGGTTGCAAGACCCAGCTTAAGTGAGCAGATCGCCATAGCAAAGAGATCAATCTATATAACTGTAGAGATGGTTTCTTAGGATTTTTATAGATCCCTTCACTGCAGACAGACATACTTCAGTGACAAGAGTTTGTCCTAGACCAAACTGCTTGCAAAAATGCGCGAATCTTTTTGTGATGGTTCCTCTAGCCTCTATTTGTTTTAGGTGACGGCCAGCAAAAACGATCTTACGTGATTCGTAAACAGTTAATTAATGCTCGAGAAGAAAATCTCTGCTATACGTACATGTTTTGACTATAATATAAAGAAGAGAGTTTTCATAGAGCGTTTTTAAGGGAATTGGAAAATCTATTTATTTTATGAATTATTTAAAGAAATGATGGAAGTTGTGCGGGACGTAAAAAGATACAGGTTTCTGGATAAATATTCGGAATGGTTGAAGATTGAAGTGCAGTTCTTTCAATAAGAACCCAATGATGTAACATTACGAGATCCATTGCCATTAGTTTCAGGTGTTTGGTGGTCCAAAAATTCTTTCATGAGTCAGGACTCAAAACAAAATAAATTATAGTTCCTTTACTTACAAATGAATTTTCTGTAGTAATTGCACGAGTGGTGTATCAGGCTTGTGAAATTATGCTAATAAGATGAAACCATGAGTGAAATTTAATAAGATTATCAACGAATGAAATTAAATAACATTGAAAACCTATTTACTTACGTAAATGATAATAATTATTATAAAACATAGCAATAAAACATTATTATGTTTCCCTACAATGAAGTTAGAAAACAAGCTGCTGTCTAGGCTATCACGGCATACTGAATACTACTGCTAATTACTCAGAGCGGAAATGCTAAACAATACTTAACCTCAAACGTAAGATAAGCTGAATTGTTACATTAACAGAATAGAAACACGAAAGGTTTTTACAGACATTTATTTATTACTTGAAGTTACAGTTATTAATACAGTTTGAGAATAAGGTGCTTAGGAAAATATTTGGGGCTAAGCGGGATGAAGTTACAGGAGAATGGAGAAAGTTACACAACACAGAACTGCACGCATTGTATTCTTCACCTGACATAATTAGGAACTTAAAATCCAGACGTTTGAGATGGGCAGGGCATGTAGCACGTATGGGCGAATCCAGAAATGCATATAGAGTGTTAGTTGGGAGACCGGAGGGAAAAAGACCTTTAGGGAGGCCGAGACGTAGATGGGAGGATAATATTAAATTGGATTTGAGGGAGGTGGGGTATGATGATAGAGACTGGATTAATCTTGCACAGGATAGGGACCGATGGCGGGCTTATGTGAGGGCGGCAATGAACCTTCGGGTTCCTTAAAAGCCATTTGTAAGTAAGTAAGTAAGTAAGTTACAGTTATTAAAAACGCAATTTTCAGAGTTAAATTTTGTTGGCATTTTTTTTTTTTTTTTTTTGATTTTCTGTAATTGACACCGAAGTGAACAGGACTAAGCCAGAGGTACAAAGCATCTTACCAAGAAACACAACTGTAATTGGTTGATTTTAAGGAGGTTCTGAAACGTTATTGGGGAATATCACAAATTCATCCTATAAGTTGAATAGTCTGAAAAAGAACTTTCGGTCACGACTGAAGTATTTCTGTGTTACTCTGGTAAGCAAGATGTAAAGTTCTTCAGCTATACCATTGGCACTGTACCACAGTCTAGTATATACAGTCATGAAGCTTGAGTTGTGAGGGTACTAGGAACAATAGACTGTGCCGGTACTATTTCGCATTGTCTGTGATGAGGCGATAGTAGCGATCCTAGTGGTTAGCAACTGTTTATGGATGCATATTCCCTACGTATTGAGCTTCGTGACTGTATATACTAGACTGTGACTGTACCCCTTTTCATGAGACTAAGGGTCGAATTCATAGTCGTCACTTATAAAATGAGGAAACACTTAAGTAATGAGCATTTCCTTAGCACTTATTTCAGATCGTATTGCAGAGACGCTACTCATTCATATGCACTGAGCATTCCCTTGACATCGAAAGAAATATGGCAACATGGCTAGACGTGAGCGCTTTCCTACATTCAATTGGTTTCCAGCGCCTTCAAATTGTTAAATCAGCATTATTGTCATACAAAAATACAGAAGTAAATATTATAGAGCTAAAAATTATACAAGATGTCCAGAAAGCATTTTACAGAAAAGAAAGAAGTGAGCTAAGATAACTAGTTATGAAATATGGAGATATCGTCAAAGGAAAAAAAAAAACTGATAATTGTTCTCTCCAAAAGAAGAAATTGACATGGAATAAAATTGCAGTTGAGTTTAATGCAAACTCCGGAAATATTCCTGTCAGTAAATCATTTTCATTTATTTTTCAGTTATTTTTATGCTAAACAAAGTGGAAGTAGTATAATTACGCAAATTTTAACAGCTTATTCCTTGGGTAGAACACAAACAAGAATACAAATAACACTTTTTTTGGGACGTGAATACTTTTCGAAAAAAAAATGCCACTTAAATCTACCTGAAATGCTGCTGTATCATAAAATCTCAAAGCAAGCAGTACTTTCAGCAGTGGCGAAATCAGTAAGCCTGATGGTTGTATTGTGAATTGAAATGAGAGGCACCAGAATATCCACAACAGTGTTCTTGTCGAAACGGTATCTCCTCTTAAATTGTTGATCATTATACATCTCTAAAGGGTTTTCCATATCTCTGATATATCTTTTGCTTGCCGAAACTCATTTCCATTTTAATTACAGAACTCAATAAATTAAATTAAATCATAATCATCATCTATTGTATACCGAATCAGCTGATTACAATGCATATGAGGAAACACTTGAGTAAGCTGACAAGCTACCTTATTTGAATAAGTGTTCACTTCAGTGGGATTTATGAATTGGAAATTATTATAAGCAACTGCTTAAGTGTTTCCTTACGATAAGTATTGACTATGAATTCTGTCCTAAGTTCATAGAGGTCGCGGCCTTTTAGTCTCAAGAACAACACGAATCTTTCACGCTTCAACAACGTTGCCAAGTTGTATTGTTAAGACTCAGACGCTGTTAGAGGTGTCAATTTAAACATTACATGCGCCTAGACAAAATATTGTAGTGACGAAGAAGAAAAGACGTATGAAGAAAGTCCCGTGAAAAGCATTATAGTTGAGTAACTGACCTTAGGATCGGTGTTCTTCCATGGCTTGGGGTGAAGCCCTCCTTGTGGAAGGCCAGTAGTGCAGTTGTCAGGGAAGTCCTGAACGCCCCCAACGCCAAGTCCCAGACTCAAGTAAAACTGTGGAGGACAAATAATACAACACAATCACTCCATTCTTCTCACATCAAGTACAAAATACAGGGATATCATTTTATTTTTACTTCAATTTTTATTGTACCTGAGTTTTTTAATGTACTTCACTCCCACCCCTTCTACTAATGAATTTCAACCGTCCTCCACACAGATCCAAGACCACATATACAGTCATAGTAGCCTTACGGTCATAGTAAACAGTACGTTCCAAAAATATGTTCGCGTTTTCCAGTGATGAAAGAGCTTTCAATATTGAATCATTTTCGCACAGGTACTGTCGTCCATTTTCCTACGTCGTATCCCGGTTTCCCTACCAGCTTTTATTCGCTAGGAAGTGGCTGGGCTGTTTTAGCTCTTTTCTGAGAACATTAATTTCTGTTAGGAATTGGACGTCTACGTAATATTATACAACTGTTTAAAATAACTTAAATAAAACGGCCTCGTTAAGTAATTAACTGTCACGTGATTTCCTCCCTTTCTACGATCCTGCGACATAAACACTTGGACGGACAGTAGATATCATTTCTGAGTAATTTTATCTTTTCGGATCGGGCAGAAGTGAAGATTGAATTTACAGTACGTAAGATAGTCTACTGTATATAGAGTAGGTACAGAATTATTTCAACATGAGTTATAAGTACGAAGGACGAAACTGGTAATTGGAATTAGATGCAATAGTCTATAATGCGATAATATGCACAAAAGAACTGAAGCCTGTATCGAAATGAAAGGCCACCATTTTAAAAAATGTGTTTAAATTTCCATATTATGATTATTTTTCAGTTTCACTTCATTCTCCATATTGTACGCTGATGTGTTGTAGACAGTATAATATACACTGCATAATGAATACGTCCACATGGACAGCTCAGTTCGTGAGTAAAAACACTCATTGTTAATACTGTACTGTATTTTGATTAAACAAAAACCTAATGAAAATGATCAAACTCAAAGCGCGATATTTCCTAGTAACTACTTTCCTTCCCTCCTATACCTAGCAAAGTGATCTGTTTGTTTATTACGCCAGTATCGTCGAACTCCAGTCGTGCAAGGGGGTAGCAAACGGCGTTGATCCAGAGTTATAGGCAAGTTAATATTAAAAATGTTAGTAAAAATAAAATGATGTCCCTGTATATGTATAACGCATCGTTCTGTGAAGATCAGTTTATGCTCTTGCTGAAGTTAACAGTCATATCGAAGGCACGGCGGTCTATGCAACTTGAATGTAGTATCGCATCGAAATAACGGACAAATACACTCTGAAAACAATTGAAGGGCCCTCTGCAAAAAGGGGGTAGCTCCACTTTTACAAAGTTATGGAAAACAACAAAAACATTCTAAAAAATTCAAATTATAACTGAATTTCTTTCCTTTCTCAGAGTATGTCCTAGGTACCTAGGAGCTTCAGTTTATCACTCATTCATTTATTACAATCAGCAATTTAGGGGAGTAAAATATAAACAAATAATGGAGCTACTCCCTTTTTGCAATAAAATTCGATATAATTAGCCACAGTTTGCATTGGAGACACACATATTGTGCGAATATCATAAATTGTTATACAAAGTGAACCGTAAGTAATGTCATTAATTTCAGGAGGTTACTCTTTGAGATATTTCAAACAAAAAAACTTAATAAAATTTCGTTCGTTTTTGCTTCCTTTACGAGATAAAAATTATTTTATATGAAACACTACATAGCAGTGAATTGAAAAAGTAACAGACAGAATCAGGCCTATACGGACTCTGCTGTACGTTTCACTGAGACACATTTTAATTAATCGAACTAGTTCGACGGAGATGGAGGTAGTGTGTCAATTTATGATTAGAGTCTAATTTTGAAGCTTTTTTTATACCCGAAATTCGACTTTTTTTAGTCTATCCCAGAGCATGAAATGATGAAATTATAAGCTAATTGAAATCCATGAAATCGTGGCGTCTGTATTATGCCCCACATACATGATGAGACACTAAAGGTCTAACGCAACTAGATTACGTACCTCTTTGTCGAAAGGCGCCAATTTTGTACCTCTTCCCCATGGAATGTCAGAGCTTCCAGAAAATGCTGGTAGATTTCTATAACCTCCTGGAGGTGGACTTAAGACTCCAATAGTTTGCCCGTCGACTTTGAAGGTCATGTCATCTGCAAAAGGTGAATAACAGAATATGATCACGTCTATGAATAAGCTCTATTCGCAATCGAGAATGAAATATTCTTAACATTTCTGTCGTAAGAAGCAGTGAATTAAGAGAGGCTTGGCGTACGGTAGAAAAACATAGCAATACTGCTTTGTCAAAATCGCTTTTGCTTGAAGCAAGCAAGTTTGTATTTTTTTTTCTCAATATGTAGTATTTTAACATCGTTGTCTATATTACTGTAGTTGTGATTGGAGTTCGTTACGTGTTCTGCGTGGGCTGAATTGTTATATAATTTGGTTATGACTGTGATATGTTGCTTGTAACGTGTTTGAAATGATCGTCCAGTCTGTCCTATGTAGAAGTTATGGAACAGATGCATTATAGGGGCCATCGATCACACATTATACGGAAAAAAGGTCAGCGGAAGTAATGGTTCGATTATCGTTTTTAGTAGTCGATATTCGATAAGCATTAAATGCTACCAAATTAAAAAAAAATGAATAAAGATGACTTAAATAGTTCGTTACTAGACGTGATTTTACTCAGTTTGTATTATATTTTTGGTCCAGGGAAAATATATTTTACTCTTCCTCCGTTATTTCCATTTTGAAGTAGGTTACAAGTCAACAATATAAAACTGACTGTTAATTTAGAAGTTGGCAACGTATTTTATATCGATTATAACAACAATACATATCGATAGCAACATTCATACCATTCAACCAATAAGGAGATGTTGTTGTTATCTAATGGCGGGCTTTGGCAACGAAGCCATTAGCGTTCTTGCTCTCCAATATTTCTCTGTGGTGGATCCATCAGGTAGAACTTCACAGGTTTGTAGATGATCTCCAGTCATTTCTTCTTTGTTGCATAAAGGGCAATTTAGATTTGTGTAAATTCCTATTTTATTCAAGTGTTTGGCCAAAATAATCGTGTTCTGTTAGCAGTCTGAATTTTGCTACTGCAGATTTACGTAGTATTTCTGGAATAATTTCTGTTTTTTTTATTAAAATCCTCCATTTTTTATCTTTTACTTTGGTACATAGTGATTAGTTTTGCTTGATTTTATATTTATTTTTAATTAGTCTTTTGATGGATGTAAAAGGTAGGCTTGTATTTGTATTCTGAATTAAATTGGA
Organism: Periplaneta americana; assembly: GCF_040183065.1. Taxonomy (NCBI): domain Eukaryota; kingdom Metazoa; phylum Arthropoda; class Insecta; order Blattodea; family Blattidae; genus Periplaneta; species Periplaneta americana. The sequence goes on from NC_091123.1 coordinate 178,318,332, forward strand.
TCCTTTTTTGACAAGAAAGTCAGCAGTTTCATTTCCAGCAATTCCGCAATGTGCAGGTATCCATTGCAATTGAATTCTTTTCTGTAGTTTTTGAAGTTTTTGGATCATTTTGTGACATTCTTTAATTTGGATTGACATCATTTTATATGAATTTATTGCATATAATGCTGCTTTAGAATCAGAGAGAATGACAGCATTTTGAAATTTATCTATTCTGTACAGCAGGTGTTGGAGTGAGATATGAATAGCCATTATTTCCGCATCAAAATTTGTTGTATGATATCCTGCTGGTTGATAAAATGAGAATAACGCACATGTAATTCCTGATCCTGAGTTGTTATCGATAGTAGACCCAACTGTGTAGATATGTAACCATTCTTCTGGTGTGTATCTATTGTTCACAGCTTGTAACGCCAATAAGGAGATTGGCCCCTATAATGCATCTGTAACAAAGTTATTTCAACTGTTACATGATACAATTTAACAGGAATATACAAACTACCATGCAGTAGTTGCAACGACTTCTACATTAGACAGGCTAGAAGATCATTTCAAACACGATTAATTGTAAAGCTTGGGCACGCCAAGATGGAGTATATTACTGGCCACTGAACGAATATTGCAGACTGTTCTTCTTCCTGGCAGTACGATCTGCTTCCACTAGATGGCTCCCCGACACGAGTAGCTGGGTTGCCAATACATGCAAACGAAATGATACTAAACGTGAAGAATGTTACTACAGGTGGAAGGTTAGGTTAGGTTTTATTAGGTGTGTAGTATTATTACCAGGCTTCGAGACTTCGGACCCAATAGAGCAGTTCACTGGGAAATCCGCATAACGGTGTACTGAGTATAGTGGTAAAGCATACAGTGGGTGGGGGTACTGTAGAATGAATGCCAACAAATAGCCTACGCAAACAAAAACGTTCTGGAATTGAAGGTTCTGACGAATAATTTGGTTTCCATACAAACCTATTTTCAAACTGTGTCTGAAACTATCACACGGTTAGAAAAATAAGAGCAAGACATGCCGGAAGCCCTCAAATCAATTGAGGAAATGACACAGAGAATTAATGAGACACCAAGTACACCGGTTACTGAACGTGTAAATACAAGTGGAAATCAGTTTTATGTGAAAATGACGGATATGGAACATTGTGTAATATAAACAGCAAATTAGTGGACATAGAGTCACCCGAGAATGAAGGACTGTCGCTTAAGACTGCAATGTTAGGTTTTTTCGTTTTGCTCCTATCACGTCATGCGACGTAGAGCGCAGCTTTCTACAGTACAAACTATGTTTGACAGATAACCGAAAAAGATTTACGTTTGAGACACTGGAAATGTGTCTTGTAGTACATTGCAATTCGGTACTGTAACTGCACTTCCTAAAGACGACCAATAGGATAAATGAAATTAAAGTTGCTACATGTTTATTTCCATCATTAACACTGTGTATAAATAAATACAATTGCTTATAAAAACAGGAGAATAAATGCTTTTCACATTCTTTTGACATTGTCATTGTCTAATGTATATTTACTTTCAGAATGTACATATGTGTGTGTTTCCCCATACTACCGTACTCTACTCTAAGTAGCAACGTTGTTACCTAAACACATCTCTACCTTTCACTACCTGCAGCCAGTCAACAACCTAAAGTACATGCACAGTAAACTTATTGTATCGGGTCCCAAGTCTCGAAGCCTAATTATTACTATGTTGGCGACACTGAAACCCACTATGAAATTAACGAAAAAAATACAATTGCTTATAAAAACAGGAGAATAAATGCTTTTCACATTCTTTTGACATTGTCATTGTGTAATGTATATTTACTTTCAAAATGTACATATGTGTGTGTTTCCCCATACTACCGTACTCTACTCTAAGTAGCAACGTTGTTACCTAAACACATCTCTACCTACCTGCAGCCAGTCAACAACCTAAAGTACATGCACAGTAAACTTATTGTATCGGGTCCCAAGTCTCGAAGCCTAATTATTACTATGTTGGCGACACTGAAACCCACTATGAAATTAACGAAAAAAATACAATTGCTTATAAAAACAGGAGAATAAATGCTTTTCACATTCTTTTGACATTGTCATTGTGTAATGTATATTTACTTTCAAAATGTACATATGTGTGTGTTTCCCCATACTACCGTACTCTACTCTAAGTAGCAACGTTGTTACCTAAACACATCTCTACCTACCTGCAGCCAGTCAACAACCTAAAGTACATGCACAGTAAACTTATTGTATCGGGTCCCAAGTCTCGAAGCCTAATTATTACTATGTTGGCGACACTGAAACCCACTACGAAATTAACGAAATATGGCCGCATTCTTCATTCACAGAGGACGATTTTCGTATATAAGTACCTATTTAGGGCGAGTAGGGTGGGCCCACAGCTCTCCAAGTGATCACATCTATTTGTACTAATGAATACTTTCATTTTATAGTTTATTTCAGCGATTTTGAAAAAGGTAAGAAGTGGCGTTCCTGTAATTCACAATTACCCAAACACGTTACAAGGAACTTATCACAATTTCGGTTGTGTAGTACAGATTTTGCATCTATGACGACTTTTGTCTTTATGACTTATGTAACACACTCACTACTATTGTATTGAAAGTTACGAAACATGGAAGCTCTTCCAAACTCCTCCCACATATTCATGATACGTAATTGGGACACTTTAACCTTTAACACACTTTGATTCCAAATGCAGGCTGCTGATGATACATCGTTGGTGGTCGATTAGCCTGAGGTAAACCACGTTTACATAATGTCTCCTCACCTGGAGTCCACGTGAGGGTGTAGATGTGGAAGTTGTTGCACCATCCGAAGCCGCCCTCCCAACTCTTCATCTCTTTCTTGACTTTGTTGTCGACGCCCAGGAAGCAGCCCGCCTCGAGGCGGCGCTCCCCGATGTGGCTCTGACGCTGGTCAGCCATGAACAACTCCCTGTTGCCCCGCGCCATGGCCAGTTGGAATCTGCCTGACATGTACTCTCTGCCGTACCAGTTGTCTTTGGGCTCCAGCCACAACTCTGTTCAGAAACAAATTAACACAACATCTGCAATAATTGGATTTCAAACGTGAAACAATCATGTACTCCCTGCCGTACCAGCTGTCTTTGGGCTCCAGCCACAACTCTGTTCAGAAACAAATTAACACAACATCTGCAATAATTGGATTTCAAACGTGAAACAATCATGTACTCCCTGCCGTACCAGCTGTCTTTGGGCTCCAGCCACAACTCTGTTCAGAAACAAATTAACACAACATCTGCAATAATTAGATTTCAAACGTGAAACAATCATGTACTCCCTGCCGTACCAGCTGTCTTTGGGCTCCAGCCACAACTCTGTTCAGAAACAAATTAACATAACATCTGCAATAATTGGATTTCAAAAGTGAAACAACCATGTGGTCACTGCCGTACCAGCTGTCTTTGAGCTCCAGCCACAATTCTGTTCAGAAACATATAAACACAACATCTGTAATAATTGGATTTCAAACGTGAAACAATCATGTGCTCACTGCCGTACCAGCTGTCTTTGAGCTCCAGTCACAACTCTCTTCGAAACGAATTAAAATAACATCTGTAATAATTGGATTTCAAACGTGAAACAATCATGTGCTCACTGCCGTACCAGCTGTCTTTGAGCTCCAGTCACAACTCTCTTCGAAACGAATTAAAATAACATCTGTAATAATTGGATTTCAAACGTGAAACAATCATGTGCTCACTGCCGTACCAGCTGTCTTTGAGCTCCAGTCACAACTCTCTTCGAAACGAATTAAAATAACATCTGTAATAATTGGATTTCAAACGTGAAACAAGCATGTAGTCACTCAGTGCCAGATTTAATTTAAAATCAATTTATAACAAATTATCACTAATCGTTGCTTCTGTTATGACTATTCGAAGCACTGTTGCAGTATTCCATGTCAGATGACAGTCGTGTGTTATGCCCAAATACAACAAATTCTTCACAAATGTGCAGTATATAGAACGTGAACTTAAAATCTGGGGACGAACTTCAGGAGGTGATTTCTGACATAAGGAACAAAAAGGTCACATGAACTTTTGTCCCAAAACAAAAGATTTCCACGATAAATGTCAATATTTTTATTCATGTCTGTAGTTTCTCGTAACACCAATGATATTAGTTATAGTGTTGGGGTTTATTTTCAGTTGCAGACCAGCTCCTTCGTGTGCGACGTAACAGAGTACTGTTAGAATGGCCCAGTTCCTGATATTAATAAAGGGTCTTTCTAATAACACTATAGAGCCGATCTGCAACTAAAAATAAACGCACGCACATTGTAACTGATACCATTACTATTGCGAGGGAATGACATCATGAATAACAGTGTTGCCGTCTATCATGAAAAATGTTCGCTTTCGGACTTAAGTTCATCTGACCTATTTTGTTCCGTTTCCTCTGAGGAATTACCCCCTGAAGTTTTTCCCCACATTTTAAGTTCACTCTGTATAGCAGGGCCGGGCATGAGAGCGGCTCCATTTAGTCGGCCAGAGCTGCTCTCGCTCCGCAAGGCACTTAATTCCAAGCCAGAGCAGAATGCTCACGCAGTGGCGGACTCACATTACAGCTACCTTCCCTGCATTAATATAACAAGAGCCACGGTTGTTCTAGTCATTCAGTCTGTCAGTACATAATAGTTTATAAGGATATTACATCAATCCATTGTACAGTACAGAATTTATAACACTATTATTAATTTAATGAAATAAACTTCGCTCTATGCACACACACAAATCATTAGGCTTATTTACATAACCCATACGCACATACTGCAATATCCTCACCACGGTTCTACGAGACAGGCGTATGGCTTCCACTTCCCCTACTTCATCTGCCAATATAATTAAACATCGCTTGATGAATTCACCTTCGTTGAATGTTTTCAATTCCTTTGCAATTCCGTGGCAAATTTTAGTAGCTAATTCTCATAACCAATTCACTAAGTGCATTATTGTCATCCTGTTAATACATAATATAATATAATATAATATAATATAATATAATATAATATAATATAATATAATATAATATAATATAATATAATATAATATAATATAATATGGTATGGTATGATATATGATATGATATATAATATAATATATAATATATGACCATAAATTAATACAACTTAAAGAAAATGTTTCTCAGGTACACAATAGCCCTGCCAAGACTCTGGAATTCGTTACCTGCCAGCTTCAGGGACTGTCGAAATAAAATTCAATTCAAACGCAAACTTACTAGGCACTTGGTCAGTAATTGAGACTCGTTCAGACATGGTTTCTTGTAAATAGTTCTTTTAATCTACCACAAAATATCTCAATATCCGGTAATTTCATCACTATAGAATTTTGTTATTGTAGGTTTAATTTGTAATTTAGTAAATACAAAAATATTCTTTGTTCTTAACTTCTATGATAAAATGTCTAGCTTTCATTAATCAGGTATTCTTGTCGTACTTTAATTTTTATTGTAATTGTAATTGTAAATTTAATATTAATTGTAATCTTATTGTTCATGTTATAGTTGTAATCCCCTGGTAGAGGGGCAGAGAAGGCCTGACGGCCTTATCTCTACCAGGTTAAATAAATAAATCTAATCTAATCTAATCTAAATCTAATTATATTAGAGTATCTATTCGATATTTATATTGCATTATAAGTTATTATAGTACATTTAGTAATATATATATACATATATATATCGCATTATATATCATAAACTGTAATATGCTATACTATTTTATATCATAATATTTGTATAATTTAAAATTATATATTACTAAATGTATAATAACTTATAACGCAATGTAAATATCAAATAGCTACTCTAATATAATGTACCTGAGAAACATTTTCTTTAAGTTGTATTAATTTATGGCGTTCATTACCAACATATTTGTCATATTCAGTACCATGTTGTAAAGAATGTGGTTGGATATTGAACTTCTTAATCAGTTGGAGTGTTTTATGCCAAATTAAACACTTTGCTAATCCACTGCTCTCTACCAAAAAGAACCCCTCCTCCCATGATACATTAAAAGCATTGGGAGTAGCGGGCCGCTTTAGTGTATGAGCGGAAGCTCCGTCTTCAAAGTTCGCCAGAGTCACCACTGCACCGACACTGAATGACGTACAGTATGCATACGTCACACCGCTCGCGAGACCCGCTCTTTAAAGCACACAGCGCTCATTTCTCAGAATCACGTGATGTGCCCAGCCCTGCTGTATATGTATGTGTATACGTGCGCGTGTGTACGTTTGTGTGTGTATGTGTGTGTGTGTATGTAGAAAACGTAATTCATACATATTTTCCTGAGACTACTACTATACATAATCAGGAATAGAGCAACGACACCACGTATCTTTAACTCTTGTCGGTACATATGTAAATGATGCAATATGTAAATGGGAAGATAAGGCAAACACGGGAAATATGATAACATTTATATATACTGTTTTTCAGATTACCGAACAACAACATTACAATTACAAAATACAAATTAATTCGAAGAACGAAATAAGAATTTATAAAATTATACAACAGCATAAAATTTATTTTTATTCTTTATCGTTATCCGCATTTGTATTATGATTGTGAGGATGTATTTCGGGGTCCTCCCGTTTTCCTTTCGTTATTCCACAAAACATTATCCGCAATTCCCCTTTCATTACGAGCTTTGTCTCGAACAGTAGGGCACCACTTGTGTTTGCGTGACACCGAATGGATTGTCCGCCATGATGCGTGTTCCTCGCGGTTTGATTTGTAGACATTGGTCGTAGATTCTAGACGACTCATAGATTTGTATAAAAGACACCGGAGCCTTTCAGTTTATGCTTTGTCTGACGGGACGTGCCCGCTCTCATAGATCTGTGAGGTAAGCCAGAATGCTACTAGAGGTATGGTATACAGATTTGATGGCTGGAAGGGAATATGTGATGGATAGGGGGAGAGGATGGTATTTTTTGGTGAAAAATTAGTAAATTAAAAAAAAAAAATTCTTTAAAATACCCTGTGATGGAAATTAAACGCAGAATAAATATTGGAAATGCCTGTTACTATTCGGTTGAGAAGCTTTTGTCATCTAGTCTTCTGTCAAAAATCTGAAAGTTAGAATTTATAAAACAGTTATATTACCGGTTGTTCTGTATGTTTGTGAAACTTGGACTCTCACTCTGAGAGAGGAACATAGGTTCAGGGTATTTGAGAATAAGGTGCTTAGGAAAATATTTGGGGCTAAGCGGGATGAAGTTACAGGAGAATGGAGAAAGTTACACAACACAGAACTGCACGCATTGTATTCTTCACCTGACATAATTAGGAACATTAAATCCAGACGTTTGAGATGGGCAGGGCATGTAGCACGTATGGGCGAATCCAGAAATGCATATAGAGTGTTAGTTGGGAGGCCGGAGGGCAAAAGACCTTTGGGGAGACCGGAGGGCAAAAGATCTTTGGGGAGGCCGAGACGTAGATGGGAGGATAATATTAAAATGGATTTGAGGGAGGTAGGATATGATGGTAGAGACTGGATTAATCTTGCTCAGGATAGGGACCAATGGCGGGCTTATGTGAGGGCGGCAATGAACCTCCTGGTTCCTTAAAAGCCAGTAAGTAAGTAAGTACTCTGTGATAAGTGTGGAATGCATTGCATAACATTTTGTGGGTATTTGTGCCCTTATCGGATGTTGAGACGTCATTTTTAAACTTCCTGCGCTATGGATTTTTAAATCACACGCCCGCTTTTATCGGTTTCCAGTAACTTCATTTTTTTTGCTACATTGCCAGACAAAAGTGGATATAATTTCTGAACTATTAAAGATACATGCATGAAATTTAGAGCACACATTCTTTAGACTATTAGGAAACGTTTCTCTGTAACAGAATTTTGTTAATTGATTTCATTTTTAAAATACGTCCGTTTGTTTGTAAGAAAGGAAATCAGAAAATTGTTATTACATTTTTATTGTTTATTTTACAAACGTACAGACTAATATCAAAATTCTGTTACAGACAGTTTGTAGAACATGCTTTTGCAAATACATTGCAAAAAAAACTGTTTGAATCTATCTTTAAAAACGGTTTAGATATATCGGATTCAGTACACTCCTGCATTGGATTTATATTTTTTTTCAAATCTGGGTCCCCAAATAATTTTTTTTTTCAAAATATTTTTATTTGGTTGAGTTGCCAACAGCTATGAGCTCTCTACATACAAAAAATTAATATTTTACATGAAATAGGAAAAAAGTTTTAAAAATATCATCCTCTCCCCTTAGCTGGGTAGTGAACTCGGCACGAAACTCATTCTTCCACGGGTGCAGGAAAATCCTACTGGGAATGAAATGCTTAGGGATGTTCCATAGCTCACGTTTAAGCACCGCTGTTTTATTTCTGCGAGTGTGGTAAGGCAGACTAATGCTTAAATTTGTCATGTTTTAAGTAAAACTAAATATTATCATCATTGGCATGCATTATGCTTCTAAATTTGTTTATTTCGTTTGTTTGTGTAACCTGGGAATATCCAGTCGCCGGACGGCAGCTTGGCTCTAATTTCGACTTGGCCGTAGCAGAAGCTGAAATGTTGACGCGTGCGCAGTCTCGCAGAGAAGACAGGGGGAATAATATCCCAGCCAATCGCCTCCTTCGTACAATCCGTCGACCCTGCGATACCGGTACACCTGTACACAAAACACACTGTATAATACTGACGTGTTCACCGATTTCTTGCAACTAATAATATTACTGGAATAAATAGGAAATTTACTTACACTGAAATGGTACGTTTATGAATTAGTCATGGAATGTAGCTACCTGTTACTGAGTGTGCGTGTGTGTATCTACAATAAACAGCACCACTCAGTGGTAACTTTTTTATTATAGTCCCGTCGCTCTAATTTCCGGCAGCCAATCGCGTTTCAGGTCGGCTACATTTAAACGTGTGCGTCTTGTGATTCGCTTATGAAGACGTTATTCATTTCTTAAGGCTCGATAAATACTTAATATAATCGCCCGCCATTTTGGCTCTTTCGTTGGCGTTCGCAGAAAGCACACGAAGGCGTCATTTGCCGCTCAATTATTTACTGAATTACAGTGCGTTTGATTTATTATTATAGGAGCTACGACATGATAATGTTTAACGGTGTGGCAAATAGATTCCTCGTATGGTAGCTCGGCAACGAAAGAACAAAAATGGCGAACGATACTACCTACCTAGACTTTATAGAGCCTTCACTTCCTAAGACGTAAGCAAAGAGGAGGAGTCACGCCGGAAATAACAGCGTCGGGACTATAGTAGGTCCACCACAACCTCTTATTCAGAGTTTAACTGCTTTATACAGTAAATAGCTCGTGTATAAGTCGTGTGTAAATTCCTAACTAATAATCACTACATACGTCGTGTATAACAATACAACTGTTACACAGCTACGTCAAAGTTTCGTCCTTATTTTATCACCAAAGATAACAGAATAACTGATATTATTAAATGTATTGCATCCGATAGTATGGGATAGTATCGATAGTTCAACTGGGCCTGATTGATTACCACGCTAAGTTTTGATCAAAGAGTACAGCTACGGGCAATATTATTCTAATTATTCTGTTCTCTTTGATTTATTGTTGTGTGGTTACAGAACAACCATCATAAAATGACAATCGAAACGATCAGCTATTAGAGAGGCTGCTGTTTTTGTCTCTGTATACAAAGCTTAAACAATCGGTTTCGTGTGTAGGCCTATAACGGCAACAAAGCAATTCCGATGTATTGTTACACATTGCTTATGCATCCATCGCTTATGCATGGTTTATTAATAATGCTTTCTGCCTCAACTCTGCAAAAGTCCGTATAAAAATAATACACGGTTTATTAATAAATAATATTAATGAAGGTGTAAAACAAGGGTACTTGCTTAGTCTTCCTCTTTTTAATATACTGATAGACAATGCGATTAAAAATTAACAGAAAATTATATTTAATAATTTCAGATTAAATAATTAGCGCAACTACTTCATAGTTTGTCCATTTGTTTGTTTGTTTTGACTTCTCCCGTGCTTAAAACGTTCGCTTACACGATCATAAAATTGTAGGTCAGATATATTTTAACGCCAGTATGCTATCGATACTCAGAACGGCACACTAGCGCACACTATCGGATGAAATAAATAATTTAAGTTATTCTGTTACCTTTCGTAATAAAATAGTGTCGAAACTGTGACGTATTTCTATAATAGTTGTATTGTTATACACGACGTACGCAGTGATTATTGGTAAGGAATTTGTATGCGCCTTTTAAACGAGTTATTCACTGTAAAAGTGTAAGGCAGCTAAACCCTGTATAAGAGTTTTTATTAGTAAGATAGAAAAACAAGAAATAAAGGAGAAATGCGCTCTGAGCGCTGCTCTTTTCAATATTATAGATATTAATTAATATTATTCAAATAATTTCCATATAGAATTCAACTATGACGTGAATATGTTAGGAGAAAATCCACAAACAATTAGGGAAAACACGGAAATTTTACTGGAAGCAAGTAAAGAGATAGGTTTGGAAGTAAATCCCGAAATGACAAAGTATATGATTATGTCTCGTGACGAGAATATTGTACGAAATGGGAATATAAAAATTGGAAATTTATCTTTTGAAAAGGTGGAGAAGTTCAAATATCTTGGAGCAACAGTAACAAATATAAATGATACTCGGGAGGAAATTAAACGCAGAATAAATATGGGAAATGCGTGTTATTATTCGGTTGAGAAGCTTTTGTCATCCAGTCTGTTGTCAAAAAATCTGAAAGTTAGAATTTATAAAACAGTTATATTACCGGTTGTTCTTTATGGTTGTGAAACTTAGACTCTCACTCTGAGAGAGGAACATAGGTTAAGGGTGTTTGAGAATAAGATGCTTAGGAAAATATTTGGGGCTAAGAGGGATGAAGTTACAGGAGAATGGAGAAAGTTACACAACACAGAACTGCACGCATTGTATTCTTCACCTGACATAATTAGGAACATTAAATCCAGACGTTTGAGATGAGCAGGGCATGTAGCAAGTATGGGCGAATCCAGAAATGCATATAGAGTGTTAGTTGGGAGGCCGGAGGGAAAAAGACCTTTGGGGAGGCCGAGACGTAGATGGGAAGATAATATTAAAATGGATTTGAGGGAGGTGGGATATGATGATAGAGAATGGATTAATCTTGCTCAGAATAGAGACCGATGGCGGGCTTATGTGAGGGCGGCAATGAACCTCCAGGTTCCTTAAAAGACAGTAAGTAAGCATAGAATTCAACTAAAATAGTGAATTCGGCTTGCTGTTTATATTATAAGATATAGGAATGAATGACAAAATGCGTTTGTAAATTTATTTGCAGAGATAAATAAAGTAAACAAAATTAATCTGTATAAAATATAGCAAAGCATGTGAATATCACTTGAAGTATGAAAACTGCCACTACTAAATCCAAAATCAAATCCCTCTGCACACGCTCTTAAGAGCTGCTCGGAATGTAATGAATCCTGCCCGTCCCTTGCACTAGAGGGTGTAAAACCTGATGTATAATTAATCTTTAATAACCATCTAAAGTCTTACCCTTTCATATCAAGTTTCCCCTGAGTGACGAAATCTTCTCCTTGCGACTCCGAAACTAGCTTTGGCTTGACATGAAGAATTCCGTTGTTGACGAAACAGTTGTCACTGTCGGAAGTATATGCCACAAATTCATAGTCCTGGAGGAAAGAAATTATACATTAATTACGTACCGATATTTGTCAAACCAGAAATGTGGATAGAGTAATACAAAAGTCCTAAATTTTCAATTATTTCATCCTACAACTTTGATCAAATTTTCAATTCTTTGCTGTATACTCTAACGAAGGAATAAGCTGTTAAAATCTACACAGTTACATTACTACCACCCTGTATATAAAATAAAACTGATAAGGAATTATTTATCCCTTTGCAAAATTTCAATAAAACGCATGATTTTGTTGCAAATTAATAATATTAACACGTATCTTTATATTTCCTGCCATTAGGAATTGTGGCAACCCTACTGGAGTGACAAGGGAACGGAATTCAGCTGTTCAGAGTGTGTGAAAACGTTTAATAGGTTTTGATTTATTTTAATACTAGCCGTACCCGTGCGCTCCGCTGCACCCGTTAGAAATAAATATAAAGTAATTACATAATTAAAATAGGACATTTGATCCAGGGAACATTCGTGTTTGATAGAAGGATAAATCGTTTAATATGTTACTTAATTTAAATTGCATCCAAATAATTAAAATGCGATCATTTTGGTCCAGAGACACTCATTTGGTGCAATGACAATTCCTTTAACATGTTTCTTAATTTTTATTACATGCAACCACAGTTTAATGAAGATTGGCATCATTTAGATTTAATGCGTATATATTATTTTACTTGTTGTAGGTTTCCATTGACTTATGGTAATAACTTAATTTTAACCCTTGTTTTCTACGTATTCAGTAAATGGCGCTTGGCCCACTATGGTACTGAATCCTTCAAATAACTTAAATTATATTATATAATATTATATTATATTATATTATATTATATTATATTATATCAGAAGTTACTGTAATAACATTATCGCATTATGTCCGTCTAGAGAAACTACACTTTCCAGTGGTGAAATAATAATTAATTATACAAATCGGTAAATTTAGCTTCCGATATTACTTCATACAAACACAGAAACATTCTCTGTAGGCTATCTTTCATAGCTTTCGATTGTTGCTGTCCAAGGCCTTTTATAGACGAAGTCATTTGTTTTTTAATTCATTACACGGCCTTAGATGGCAGTTATTTCAATTTTAAAAATCATTTATCTCATTAAATATCAGTCCTATCAAAATTTTTCATGGAATAAAACTTATCGCAAATTATTTTTAAAGAAACTTTGTTATGTAATATTTTTCACAAAAATCAATAATAAGCGAGATATTTTGATTTATTTAATTCAGGCCCCCTTATAACCCCCCTTTTAAATAATGTATTTTGAATGCCATATAGCCTAAAATCTAAGTTATAACGAAATTAATTTATATTACAATTTTCATCGAAATTCGTTCATCCATTATCGCGTGAAAAGGTACCAAACATACAGACAGACAGACAGACATACAAACAAAACTTTCAAAAAAGCGATTTTCGGTTTCAGGTTGGTTAATTATATGTGTTAGGACCAATTATTTTTGGAAAATCGAAAATTACCAGAAAATTTCGGCTACAGATTTATTATTAGTATAGATATTCTATTGCTCCCTTCAATCTGCCCATTTATACCACTTCCACCCTGTGTAAGTTTATATACAGGGTGATTCACGGGGAGTTACCGCTACTTACGGTGCATATTTACAAAGGCATTTTCAGAAAAAAATGTCATATAAACATGGGTCTTATTCTCAATATTTTCAGAGATAAACTAATTTGAAATTGTTTGTAAAATACCATTAAAAGAATATTACAGCTAAAGAATGAACTATTCAGGAGTATAATTTCTTTAATTGGTTAGTATTACGAAGCTACAAATGTGTTGTGAATTCCATAGTGCTTCGTACAATTTTTTTTTTTTTTTCGATTTTTAACTAAAAACTTATAAATGATTGATTAAATGGCAAACTTACTCGTTTTAATTACATAAGCACAGTGGCTTACAGCTGTTTCGGTGTTATCTGTACACCATCATCAGAGCCTACTAGATCTCGGCGTCATCTCGACATCGCTGCCTGTTGTGTGAGAGGCTCTGATGATGGTGTACAGATAACACCGAAACAGCTGTAAGCCACTGTGCTTATACTGGGTGTTCAGTTCAAAGTGTGTCATGGCTCGCTGTATGCCGTCATGTGGCTAGCCGATCAGCCTAGAGAATTCAATCTTCCTACACTTCCGCAGAGGCGTATTACCTATGAGGTAGAGAAGTTGCCTAGCAAGTACGGCGTTCATTCTGAAGAGTACCTACCGATACGTACGGTAACGCCGGTAGTGGCAGGAATGTGAACTGTTTGGAAATACGTACTGTCGGGATATGGGGAGAGGGTTAAGACGATTACTTACGTATTTGTTGACATTAACTTCGACGGTCAACATGGACACGGAGCATTTGATTTGTGTTGTGGAATGTTACCGTACGCAACCGATGATAACAAATACCCTGCGTACGACTTGCCGGCGCAAAACACAGTTCGAAAGAGGTTATGTAGCACACAGACCGTACAGACTGACATCTGTTGCTACGACGTTCAAGTTATACCGTACACGTTCTCAAGTTCAGATTGAAGAACGCCTTAAATAATAGGCAACTTCTCTAACATATAAGCTGAAACTCGCTTCAAATCGGTGACCCAACAACAGTGACGTCATGACACACTTTGAAATGAACACCCAGTATAATTAACACGAGTAAGTTTGCCATTCAATCAATCATTTATATTTTAGTGTTAAAAGTAGTGTACGCAAGATTCAAGATGGATTAAAAATTATATTATTCTTACGCATTTATCACAACAATTGTTACAAATCACGCTACTCTTGTAAATTATTTAAAACTGTACATTAGGATGAAAAAATAAACTGTAAATAAATAAGTTCCTAAAGTCGTATGACTTGTAACAATTGTGATAAGTGTGTGAGAATGATGTCATTTTTAGTTAAACATTGAGAAACGGAATCTGTACAAAGCAATTAACAACACATTTTTAGCTTCAGAACACTAGCCAATTAAAGAAATGATACTTCTGAATATTTCATTCTCTAATTGTAATATTCTAAAGAAAAAATATATTTTACTAACAACTTCAAATTAGTGTAACTCTGAAAATATTGCAATTAGGACAAATGTTTATATGACACTTTTTTGCTCAGAATATCTTCGGAAATAAGCTCCCTAAGTGACGGTAAATCCTCGTGAATCACCCTTTATAAGAATCATATATTATTGCAGGAATTAATAAAATTTTGTTGCTACTTGTATGAATTGCAAAGCTGTCAATCTGGCACCACGGCGAAAGAGAATATTCTGTTCGAAAAAAATACGAAAGCACTTAACTATAATTGAATTGGAGTCCGGCTTCATAAAATATCAGTTTACTGCTTGCTCAGAACAATAATTATTATTTCTGAAGAGAGAATTCCGATAATCTTTTCATTTCCGGAAATACTCCGCTTTTGAAATGGTTTCAAAATTGTCTAGAGTTATATTTTGATGACTTCAGTGAATAATGATGGAGTATTGATTTCTAATACCAGTTGGAGAGCGTTACGATTTCGCCTATTACTTGAAATATTGGTTCGATAATTCATTTATGAACAAATAGACAAATAAATTTTGGTAAATTATGTTGATGAGAGATGATGATGATGATGATACGATGACGATAATAATAATGTTGATAATAATAATAATAATAATAATAATAATAATGGTGATAATGATAATGATAATGATGATGAGGATGAGGATGAGGATGAGGATAAGGACGACGATAATGGTGATTATTGTCGTGGTAACGAATGTCATCTGTTACCGGACTGCCCGCGATCCGGATGTCGTGTTCCCATTTAGTGTTGTCCAGGGAGTCGAAATTGTCCTCGAAGAGGAGCTGCCCCTGGCAGGCAGGCTTCCCGTTAACTAACGTACGCGTTCTTTCGCATGTCTGTTGTGGTGGTGGTGGTGGAGGAGGTGCTGGTGTTTGGATTGGGGTGCCGGGCGTCGCAGGAGTGTTGCTGGGTACTCCACCTTCATTTGGATCCACAAGCTCTGTAGTAGAAACATGTTATGTACACAATAAGTTAATAAGAATGAATCAGTATTTTATAAACTGCGCTTAAAAAAAATAAAATGAATAGCTGTTAGAAAATGACGTCATGTTTACTTCAGTCTCTGAACATTAATTAAATACGTACTTAAAAAAAAGCGAACTAAAATTTGAACGCCATATCAATTTTGTAAAAACATTATTTTTAGTGTTTGGATTTTCTCTAAATAAATCAAAACCTCTAGTAAGATTACTGTTGACTATTACACTCTTACTACGTCATACTACTTTTGACCAATAAAACGATACGAAAGGACGTATTTCAAACAATCTTGGCTGCTTATCGCACAATTTTATCGCGTCCCTAGCATTTGTTTCTTTGTTTGCCAACATTTGAAACTGCGCTGGTCTGGACGTCAAAAAAAAAAAATATATATAAAATTACAAACCACTCCAGTTGATGCACAGCACTTTCAAATATGACTCGCATTGGCATTCAAGAACAAGAATTAATAAAAATCACTGATCATACCTATGCTTCTTCTGAAATCCGATTTACAAATAAATGAAGAGCACCATTCGGAAATCCTGAATAAGCTGAATACACCATGCAGGCCTAAATCAACGAGTTCCACTTCTATTACGCACACGTCCAATATAACATCAATAGAACCACCAACCACATTCAAATTTGAAAATTGTACATTCAATAATTATTCCTTTTAAAATTATTCATTCGGAAATCCTGAATAAGTTGAATACACCATGTAGGCCTAAATCAACGAGTTCCACTTCTATTACGCACACGTCCAATATAACATCAATTGAACCACCAACCACATTCAAATTTGAAAATTGTACATTCAATAATTATTCCTTTTAAAATTATTCATGTTTATTTTTTATGTCATCGTCGTTAATTAAAACTTTTCTAACACTTGCGTATATTAGTTAGGTTATGTTATAGCTTCTGCTATATGATATTATGGATAGTCACGTATCAGAGATTATTTAATATTAAGATTTATTGAAAATCATCTGTCAAGTGACGTTGATTACTGGGATTCGGATAATTGAAGTGGAACGTTGCATTTTAATAAAAATGAAACTGAATCAACAAAGCCTTCTTGACTAGTAACATTGCCATCGTGTATAATAGATCGAGAATTTCTTGACGAGAAGGCATTGCTCACTACTGCCATCTGGCATGCATCTAGCGTAATATTTATAATGTTGAGATGGTACAATAATACATTTGAAGACAGTTGTATTTTCGTAAGTCAATTAATATTTTATTGTATTGGAGTACTTCGTTACTTCTAATCTTTATATACTTTCTTCTAATCGTGTAATAATCAATTAAATCCCACTCGAGTTTTGATTTTCTCTAGGTAAATTAAAACCTCTAGTGAGATTACTGTTGATAAAACGCGAAACGATGTTTCTAAGAACGTGTAACATGGCACTGGTGCTCCTCCGGTTATGGATTCATTGCAAAACTTCTTCTTTTTAATACCTCATGTTACATCAAAAAGTTGTAAAAAATTCTACCGAACACTCTGTATAAAACAACCCGAATATTATTATTGTCATAATTTTAGAGAAATCATAATCAAGCCCAAATAATAGCCTATTTAGAAATAATGACGATACTTACCTCTGACTGTCCATGTCTGATCAAGCTTCTGGTAGCCCAGACCTTCGTACTGCACGTACAGCCAATAGTAGATGACATCACCGGGCTTCAGTCTGATGCGATCATCTTGGAACACCCACCGACCATTCTTGGCTTTGATGATGTCTCTAGCCATCTGCCCAGCCTCCAAGCCATTCATTTCCTTGTTGACGTTTCCATGGAAAGCAAACAATTGAACGCCAGGCTCGTCTGGAATAAGGAGCGCAGAGAAATCTGTATCACTACCTCGGCACTAGATTTGCAAGTCAAACGATTCAACGAGGTGACTTAAGACTCATTCACAATTAAAATTAAACATAACGTAAACGTTAATTTAAGAATGTAAACGTTACGGTAAAATCACATCATTCATGATAGAGATATAAACATAACCGCAAAGATACTTGGTAACCATGGAAACATAACAACGACGCCATTTCCTCATATTCTGTCGTATACTTCAGCGCTTCACGATTGTGTTCTGTTTGCAAATCACGTAAGCATAAGCATGAAAGTTTGGAGTTCGCAAACTTTCATGTTAACGTCTAACGGCAATGTTAATGTCAGTGTTTATGTGAATCATTGTGAATGATCCCATTTGGTAACCTGGCCGCAAACTTCTGTGTTTATGTTACGTTTATGTTAAATTTTCATTGTAATGGGCCTTTATAGAGTTACAACATTTATGAGACCGAACAAGCATAAAAAATTACAAGAAATAGTACATTATGTAACGAGCCTATAATGGTAGTAATTAAGACGCGAATATGTTTGTTTATGAAACGAGTGCAAGCGAGTTTCATAATTTTCATACGAGCGTCTTAATTACAATTATAGTCAAGTTTCATACGACTTTTTATGCTCGACCATATTTCTAACTTGAAATTATTCATAAGTATTCTTGTTATTCTTATCTGACTGAGGAGCGGAACTGACCTTGTGCAATACCTCGTAAATTGTGAGATGTGCGCAGACGCGAAAGTATTGATTTTTTCCGAGAAACAAATGTATCGCGCTAGTTGTCTTTCGAGTGCATATCCGAGAATAATCGATATTTGCGCTTTCATATTACTACAATGGTATTTTCTGATTGGTGGAACACCTGAAATTTAGTGAATAGGTGTACTTTAATGAGGTCCATTAAAAGGCTGCTACCAGGTGTACAATTACTACATTTCGGCATGGTCGAGCATAAAGAATTTTATTGAACGTGTATTTTCTTGTAATTAAAAATAAAGCATATAAAATCAATCGGACCAAATTAGTAAGGAAGGTAAATATTGAACTTCTACCATTTGCTCTACTTTATATCGACCGAAAAGAAAGACTGGGAAAGGCGAAGGAAACTTGGCAAATTTATTATGCCGTAACTGGCTAAAGATTACTGGACCGTGAAGCTAGTATAAGAAGAAGAAGAAGAAGAAGAAGAAGAAGAAGCTGAAGAAAGAGAAAAGGTGATGGTAGCCATGGTAGATAGGGTTGGTATGTTCAGTTTCGAGCCACTACTTCTAAGGTTACGAAATGTTATAAATTATAGACTTTGAATACAGTATCGAAGTGAAAATGAAGGATGTCTCTTCTGTGATATCAGTGATATCCCCGGAGGCTACAAAAAACCCTATTGAATACAAATAAGGAGCATCGTTTCAAAACGCGTTTTCTCCAATCTTACAAAAATTGAACATGCAGCATTTTTTTTACAGAGAGTTTGGAATTGAACGGGTTACATCAGCTTCTTGTCTATGAGGATGACGAAAATATGTTAGCAGAAAATCCACAAACTATTAGGGAAAACACGGGAATTTTACTTGAAGCAAGTAAAGAGATAGGTTTGAAAGTAAATCCCGAAAAGACAAAGTATATGATTATGTCTCGTGATCACAACATTGTACGAAATGGAAATATAAAAATTTGAAATTTATTCTTTGAAGAGGTGGAAAAATTCAAATATTTTTTAGCAGCAGTAATAAATATAAATGACAATCGGGAGGAAATTAAACATGAGAAATGCCTGTTATTATTCGGTTGAGAAGCTTTTGTCATCCAGTCTGCTCTCAAAAAACCTGAAAGTTAGAATTTATAAAACAGTTACATTACCGGTCGCCTTATGAAGAATGCACTGGAAGGAATGGTGAACGGGAGAAGAGTTCGGGGCAGAAGAAGATATCAGATGATAAACGATATTAAGATGTGTGGATCGTATGAGGAGACAAAGAGGAAGGCAGAAAATAGGAAAGACTGGAGAATACTGGGTTTGCAGTGAAAGACCTGCCCTTGGGCAGAACACAAAATGAATGAATTACCGGTTGTTCTGTATTGTTGTGAAACTTAGACTCTCACTTTGAGAGAGGAACATAGGTTAAGGGTGTTTGAGAATAAGGTGCTTAGGAAAATATTTGGGGCTAAGAGGGCTGAAGTTACAGGAGAATGGAGAAAGTTACACAACACAGAACTGCATGCATTGCATTCTTCACATGACATAATTAGGAACATTAAATCCAGACATTTGAGATGGGCAGGGTATGTAGCATGTATGGGTGAATCCAGAAATGCATATATTGTGTTAGTTGGGAAGTCGAAGGGAAAAAGACTTTTAGGGAGGCCGAGATATAGATGGGAGGATAATATTAAAATTGATTTGAAGGAGGTGGGATATGATGATAGGGACTGGATTAATCTTGCTCAGGATAGGGACCGATGGCGGGCTTATGTGAGGGCGGCAATGAACCTCTGGGTTCCTTAAAAACCACAAGTAAGTAAGTAAGCGTTTTTTACAATCTGTGAACGCTTAATTCAATAATCTGTAACGATAAGAAACAAGATGAGTTTTCTCCAATCTTAATATGATATTATAAAGAAAATGTTCGTCGGAGCAGATCTGAAATTTTGAGTTAACGAAAAAAAAAAAAATACTAGGAAGATGGAAAAAAAACTCATGTGATAAATTATTAACACTTTATTGTCTGCTGCGTGGAAATGTACTCCAAACGTATTAACAATAAAAAGATGGGGAAAAAAAACTTTATTTAGTTATGAGATTGAATTTCTACCTATTGTTTTTACCGACAATAGGCTAACTTCCACTGTCAGTGGATCAAATTATCACTAGCATAACCCCTCATCATTGAGTGGGGTTGCTTATCACTGCAAATGAGATTGTCACTGACAGTGGGGGATAATTTTCACACGTAGTGGGTCAATTTACAAGTGGAAACCTATCAAACCTTGTCACAAACAGCTGATATTGAGGCCATATTTTCATGGTTAACTTTATTTGCTTAGCATACACCTATCTCCATTTGCAGCTTTTCCTGACGTCACAAACGACAAGTCTCATCGTCTGCCGACGAATTGTTTCAGACCGATGTTTGTAAAATTGAGAATTTCATAGGGACTTCCCCTCTCTTCCGGCAACCAGGTTAAGTCGAGCTGTTGACCTTGGAGTTCCAGTTAATAGACGTCAGAACGTTTCAAGAACCTAACATTGCTACAATTAAGGAATGAACTCGCTGGATCATTAAACGCAATTAACTAAGAATTGATTTCTTGTTTCGTAAAATTCTGAAGAGAGTTGGAATATTTGTCGCTTGTAGCTTATTGAATCTATAATTATTAGGGAAAGATTGCTGGCTGGAATTCGTCATCAGGTAATCGTAGCAGTTACATAATAGCTTCAAGGTGTTTGTGTTCAGCTGTTCTTGGTAACTGATTTCAATGACAAGGAAATTCCTTAGTTTTATTAGTCATAAGGTGTTATTCACTGTTCATTATTAACAGTGATCTTTGCTGTGCCTGTTAATTCTGATGTGAGATTTTGTAAACGTTAGCAGGTTAACTTACTTACTTACTTACAAATGGCTTTTAAGGAACCCGAAGGTTCATTGCCGCCCTCACATAAGCCCCGCCAGCGGTCCCTATCCTGTGCAAGATTAATCCAGTCTCTATCATCATACCCCACCTCCCTCAAATCCATTTTAATATTATCCTCCCATCTACGTCTCGGCCTCCCCAAAGGTCTTTTTCCCTCCGGTCTCCCAACTAACACTCTATATGCATTTCTGGATTCGCCCATACGTGCTACATGCCCTGCCCATCTCAAACGCCTGGATTTAATGTTCCTAATTATGTCAGGTGAAGAATACAATGCGTGCAGTTCTGTGTTGTGTAACTTTCTCCATTCTCCTGTAACTTCATCCCGCTTGGCCCCAAATATTTTCCTAAGCACTTTATTCTCAAACACCCTTAACCTATGTTCCTCTCTCAGAGTGAGAGTCCAAGTTTCACTATCGTATGAAAACTAATAAGTGAATTAAAGATTAATTGATTAAATGGCGATCTTACTCGTGTTAATTTTGTAAGCATGTGCGGCTTACAGCTGTTTCGGTGTTTCTTCACACCATCCTCAGAGCCTACTAGATCGCGGCGTCATCTCGAACTTCGCTGCCTGTTGTGTGGGTGCGTTCTATTGTTGAAAAGTGTTGAAATGTGGTGTCAAATAGTGTGTGTGTTCTGAAATTGATCTGTGTGTTGAGAATTTGATCAGGATGTGTTTTGGTGTGTCTGTATATTTCATATTGTTCTGTTGTGTTGATTTTTTGGTTTTTGGGTTGTATGTGTAGGATTTCCATGTCTGTATTTATGTTATTGTATGTGTGGTTGGCATTAGTTATGTGTTCGGCATATGTAGATGTATTGTGTCCTCTGGTTATTGCTTTAATGTGTTCTTTGTATCGAGTTTGTAATGATCTGGCTGTCTGTCCAATGTAGAAACTGTCGCAACTATTGCATGTGAGTTTGTATATGCCTGTATGGCTGTATTTATTTGTTTGTGTTGTTTGTGTGTTGAGATGTCTTTATAGTGTGTTTTCTGTTCTGTATGCTATGTTGCATTTCTGTTTTCTGAATGAGGATGCGATCTTGTGTGTGTGTTTTTGTTTTCGTATGTTAGTGAGATATGATTATTTGGAAGTGTACGTCAGATTTACGTATCAATAGTATTAATAGAAAATTGTCTGTTAGTGCAGTTTATTTATTCCCTTAAGTGTGTTTTATCTAACAAAGTAACACTGGATGAAAACTTACGTGATGATCGACACTACTCTGCAGATCATAGATGAAAGTTCAGATGATGACGGTGATGATGATGACGCTGAAGGCAATGTAGAGATTGAATATGAAACTTGTGACAATGATAAGGATCTGAGATACAGTAGATACGTAGAAAGCAAGCGAATGGAGAAAGAAGGCAAAAAACAAGAAAACATGAAGAGAAGAGAAGAGAAGAGAAGAGAAGAGAAGAGAAGAGAAGAGAAGAGAAGAGAAGAGAAGAGAAGAGAAGAGAAGAGAAGAGAAGAGAAGAGGGGAGAGGGCGGAGGGCCAGAGCGCCAGAGGGCACGAGGGCACGAGGGCACGAGGGCACGAGGGCACGAGGGCACGAGGGCACGAGGGCACGAGGGCACGAGGGCACGAGGGCACGAGGGCACGAGGGCACGAGGGCACGGGGGCACGGGGGCACGGGGGCACGGGGGCGAGGATATTTTCATAACTCTAACCTACAATCCACAATAACCTGAAATAGTATTGCTTCACTCCCACATGTAAAACCGACTGATCGTTCTGACATTGTTACTTGCGTTTTCGCATTGGAACTCAAGAACTGAAGATGTCTAGGTTAAATAAAAAGTATTTAGCATGAAGAAAACCATTCAAAGGTTTAGGCCTATGTTTCATTATTATGGCAGCAAATAACTTCCAAAATGTTCGGTATTCATTGGAAATAAATTTGAAAAAAATTAATTTGAACTTCTAATAAACTTAGTTAGCAGCATTTGCTGCACAAGCCACTAGTATGCTATAATTTTAATAGAACAATAGAAAAAAATTGGTAGGAAAACTAAATTTAACCTAAATTTCACAATACTATACCCATAATATTGTACAACATATAAAATATGGACATTGCGATAGCTGTTTTCTTTACGGTCCGACACGATTCAATAAACTACAGTGTGAGAAATGAAGCTTTTCAATTCAAGGGTTAACATCTCGTCCCACGAAAGGCCTTTTTGGGTCTGTAATGAAAGTTTTGCTTTGCGTTTGATGTGTGAGGAGGAGGAGGAGGAGGAGGGGGGGGACGATGATGTGTTGTGATGTAATGAATGGGCCTAAATGAGCTTATGAAAGAAAGCTTCTCGCAATGACGCAATAAGGGATGCTAAACTGCGGGAAAGTTTATCTCGGCATACCTGTGTCAATTTGTGACAACTATTCTGAATCGCTTTGTGTAAGTTATTGAATGCTAATTGGACGTACAAGCACAAGAAAGTGTGTAAATCCAACATACTAGTGCAGTACGGTATGAGGAAGGATGTGGTCCGAGCAGGATGTGAAGCGTATGAACTTCCGAATATCTTAGTGCAATTTGTTATAAACGTATATTGAGGTATACATCCTGATCACACAACGTTTAATACTATATCACTTACTTACTTACTGGCTTTTAAGGAACCCGGAGGTTCATTGCCGCCCTCACATTAGCCCGCCATTGGTCCCTATCCTATACAAAATGAATCCACTCTCTTATCATATCCCACCTCCCTCAAATCCATTTTAATATTATCCTCCCATCTACGTCTCGGCCTCCCCAAAGGTCGTTTTCCCTCCGGTCTACCAACTAACACTCCATATGCATATCTGGATTCGCCCTTACGTGCTACATGCCCTGCCCATCTCAAACGTCTGGATTTAATGTTTCTAATTATTTCAGGTGAAGAATACAATGCGTGCAGTTCTGCATTGTATAACTTTCTCCATTCTCCTGTAACTTCATCCCTCTTAGCCCCAAATATTCTCCTAAGAACCTTATTCTCAAACACCCTTAACCTATGTCCCTCTCTAAAAGTGAGAGTCCAAGTTTCACAACCATAAAGAACAACCGGTAATATAACTGTTTTATAAATTCTAACTTTCAGATTTTTTGACAGCAGACTGCATGGCGAAAGCTTCTCAACCGAATAATAACACGCATTTCCCATATTTATTCTGCGTTTAATTTCCTCCCGAGTATCATTTATATTTGTTACAGTTGCTCCCAGGTATTTGAATTTTTCTACCTCTTCGGAGTATAAATCTCCAATTTTTATATTTCCATTTCGTACAATATTCTGGTCACGAGATATAATCATATACTTTGTCTTTTCGGGATTTACTTCCAAACCTATCTCTTTACTTGCTTCAAGTAATATTCCCGTATTTTTCCCAATAGTTTATGGATTTTCTCCTAAGATATTCACGTCATCCGCACAAACAAGCAGCTGATGTAACCCGTTCAATTCCAAACCCTCTCTGTTATCCTGGACTTCCTAATGGCATACTCTAGAGCAAAGTTAAAAAGTAAAGGTGATAGTGCTCTCCTTGCTTTAGCCCGCAGTGAATTGGAAACGCACCTGACAGAAATTATTAGTATTATTATTTATTATTAGTATTATCATTAATTTATTATTAATTGTGTTTATTATTAATTGTCAGTATTGAGTGCAATTAGTTACCACTGCCACAGGGTATTTACCCATTTGCAGTGTGAATAAATACATACACACATATTTATATCTATGTCATTAAAAGCTTTCAAAACGTCGTATCGTCTGCGTATAAAATAATTCTATCACTTATGGCAGCTGTTAGGTCGTTCACAAAAATTATAAATAGAAAAGGGCCCAATATGGATCCTTGTGGGACCCCTACATTTATAGGCTAAATAGAATTTCTTTTACCATTTATATCTACAATTTGCTGTCTGCTTGTGAGATATGACTTAATTTAGATATTTCTTTCCTTTTATACCATAGAAAGAGAGCTTATTTCACGTAATATCATAAGGAAAACAGTCTGAAGCTTTGCTGAGGTCGCTCATCAAATAGCAGAATAATGTAAGGTGCATCTACATCTTTGGAACAGGTCATAAAACGAAATAAATGACGTCATAAGGAAATAACTTTAAGGCTGCTGTATAATCAAGGAAAATACTACAAAAAATTAAATACCCTGCTCTAACGGGAGAGCGACCGAGAATGCTGAACTTCCCATGAGCCCAGAGTGAAAGAGAAACGAATGACTAGTTTTCTGTGGGGCAGTTCTGTAGGCCTGATGGAGCTGAAACTCTGAAAAAAGTTCTTATAATTAAAGTAAATGGAGAATAAAGATATTCTTTTAGACGTTGTGAAACTGGAGGTAAAGCCCAACAATATTTTCATGACTTCGACACTAGAATGAAGCGGTGTGGTTAGCACTACTCTCCGATCTACTTATTACCCTAGAAAAGACTCCGTATTCAATTCTACAGGAGAATGAACGGACTACGGGCCTATCTGAAAGTTTTGAAAACAAAAAATATTAGGCTAACACACGGAATTGAGCCCAGGACCTTCCAGTCCGTATGTAGTTACTCTGCCAGCGGAACTGTCCGACCGCATATAATTAAGGTTTGGTCTTTCATTCATTCACACTTTTCTGCTCAATGGGAGGTCCTTCACTGCAAACCCAGCATTCCGCAATCTTCCCTATTTTCCGACTTCATTTTACTGTACGACTACCATTCATATCTTAATATCGACATTATTGTTATTATTATTATTATTATATTACTTTTTATTATTATTATTATTATTATTACTGTATTATTTATTATTTAAGCTATAGACCTACAGTCTTACTAATAAACCGTGTATAGTTTTTATACGAGACTTATGCAGAGTTGAGACAGAAAACGTTACTAATAAACCATGAATAAGCTATGGACGTATAAAAAGTTTGTAACTATACAATGGGAATTGCTTTGTAGTAGTTATATACACGAAACCCCTTGTTTAAGCGTTGTATATAGCGAAAAAATGGCCGCCTCTCTAACAGCTGTTCGTATCGACTGTCATTTTATAATGATGGTTACCTTATAACCGCAGAAGAACAAAGCAAAGATCATAGAATTATTAGAATAATATTGCTGTAGCTTGTACTCTTTCACCAAAATGTAGTGTGGTAATCGATTAGAGCCAGTTGTACTATCGATATTTAACGCGCCACACAAGGGCGCTCTACTAGATGCAATAGAGAACCTCAGATATTCTATTACCTTTCGTAACGAAGTAATGACGAAACTATGACGTAGCTGTGTAACAGTTGTACTGTTATACACGACGTATGTAGTGATTATTAGTAAGGAATTTACACACGACTTATAAACGAGCTACTCATTGTATAAGTATAAGACAGTTAAACGTCTGTATATAGAGTTTTTATTAGTAAGACCGCTAAAGTATTTTCTTGCCAAATATAGGTGTATTTTCCTATATTGTTATTTAACACTAGAGATTTATTAAGTACCAGCAAGATTTCTTAGTCGCGTGTTCTCTCTTTAAAGGAATTTACAACGTAAGTATAGAGTTCTCTTCTTCTTTTTCGTTTCATTATTATTATTATTATTATTATTATTATTATTATTATTAGTTTTCTTCGCAAGGGCAAGTGTTTCACTGCAAACCCAGAATTCTCCAATCTTTCCTATTTACTGCCTTCCTCTTCGTCTCCACATATGATCCATTTATCTTAACGGGTTAGGTATAGCTTACAGCAGTAAAATTTTTGGAAATATTCAACATTTTTTCCTCCATTACTGTATCTTGTACAATAATGAAAATTGGTATGTGTAAAACACTGTCCTTCTGCTATATGAAAAAAATATTTCTACGATTAAAAAAAAGTTATTTATATATATTTTTTTCAAAATTCAAAATGGTGCCAGTTCACTGTGCAGTGATGAAGCCTTTCCCTCATAACTCATAAATTTGTTAACTTTTTCACGTTCTCTCTCTTTTATTTTATTGCTGAAACTAATGTTTACAATATCATGCTTTTTAAACTACATTCCTTAACAAATAATATATTTTTTTTTATTTTGTGTTAGAAGAAAATACTGATGTTTGACCATTTTTAAAAATGAATTTATTTTTTATCAGACAATCTATCAAAGGTAGAGAAGTGATCTTGCATCATATTGCAGATATGACATGCATAAATACACATAAAAATGTCATCACAGAATGTTGGATAGTTTTTTAGTTATGTGGGAGACGCTTCATCACTGCACAGTGAACTGAATTAAAAAAAAAAGTAAATAATTTTTTAAATCTTAAAAATATTTTTTTCACACAGCAGAAGGACAGTGTTTTACACATACTAATTTTCATTAGTAATGGAGGGACAAAATGTTGAACATTTCCAAAATATTACTGCTGTAAGCTGTACCTAACCCCTTAATATTATCTATCATCTCATATATTCTTTTGTAATTAACTCTTCGCCTGTTCACCATTCTTTCCAGTACATCCTTCAGTAGGCAGTTTCTTCTCAGGCAGTGACCCAACCAATTCATTTTCCTCTTCCTAATTAGTTTCAGCATCATTCTTTCTTCACCCACTCTTTCCAACACAGCTTCATTTCTTATTCTGTCTGTCCATTTCACACTCTTCATGCTTCTCCATATCCACATTTCTAGTCGCTTCTCTTCACTTCATCGGAATGTCCATGTTTCCACCGCATACAATTCCACACTCCACACAAAGCACTTCGCTAGTCTCTTACTTAGTTCTTTATCCAGAGGTCCGCAGAAGATGTTGCTTTTCCATTAAAAGCTTCCTTTGCCATTGCTATCCTCCTTTTGACTTCCTGGCTGCAGCTCATGTTACTGCTTATAGTACATCCCAAGTATTTGAAGGAATATTAATCTATAATAGCTCCTAATTATTGATTACTATCAATTTACGAATTTATGAAGAGAGCTAATTTAAGCACACTGTTTTTCCTGTATTAACTTTCAAATAAATTTAACGTCCGTCACCTGGAATAAAAACGAGAAATATATACAGCAAGTTCGCAACACGTAACTTGCGCACGACGTGATGTGGCAGTTTAACGAGCATACAGCACCGTTTCGAATTCACAAGCGATGTCAAGAGGCAGTGACCTCAGTGACTGAAGGAATTCGTCAGAGAGAATAGGGATCACTGCTATAAGGAAAGATTTCAAGGAGATGTATGCAAACTTGTCATTACACAAAAACGTCAAATTATGTAATATTTATAGCGGACATTTGAATGTTTTATGTAAAATTTGTTCTGTGACTTAATTTTTCGTAACCAAGAAATGGTACTGCATAATGTTTTTAGTGCATAATTAGCAATACCACAGAGAAGACGAATTTAAATCTCTTTTATATCAAGTTAAATTTGCGGTGAACAAAGATGATTTTGGAATGGGTTTTATTCGGGTACCGCGAGTTCAATTTTACATAAATATCGTCATGTCATTCGTTTCTAAATCGAGCAGAAGCAATATGACTTCTCCCCCCCTTCTCTCTCTCTCTCTCTCTCTCTCTCTCTCTCTCTCTCTCATGTATATACAGGATGATTCAAAAGGCGATGCGCAACTGAAAATATTAGAATATTGACCAATTTTATCATTTTTTTTTTATTTTCACGCCAGAAAGTGTGGTGGTTTAATGAGGAGTATTTTCGTGAAAATTATATCTCAATATCTCAATTATAGTATGCTTTTATATAATTTGGTAGAAGTTGGGTTAATGTACGAGTTATGAATAACCAAAACTTTAAATTCAATAACCTCACAAAATAAGTTTTCTACGTTTTCGACAAATATTCGTTATATTTCTCAGTGGTTAAAGCTAGATTGATGGAAATGTTAAATGTTATGTTTTATTTAACGACGCTCGCAAGTGCAGAGGTTATATCAGCGTCGCCGGATGTGCCGGAATTTAGTCTCGCAGGAGTCCTTTTACATGCCAGTAAATCTACTGACATGAGCCTGTCGCATTTAAGCACACTTAAATGCCATCGACCTGGCCCGGGATCGAACCCGCAACCTTAGGCATAGAAGGCCAGCGCTATACCAACTCGCCAACCAGGTCGACCAGAGTGATGGAACTCGGCATACTTATTCATTAATATCTCTGTTGTGAAATGTAGCATTTGATTGGCTGTATTCAGCATAGTTTTATTGCTAGAGAATTATACGTAAAGCACTATTATTTTTATTAATGTTTGAACATTGAAGAAATTACAGTATATTGTTTTTACATTAGAACAAAATTAGAGTAGGAATTACCAATGCTCCATTGCACAATATGCAAGTAAAAAAATAGATTGAAAATATTATATTCTGTTTTATAAATGTGATTTTCATTAAGAAAAATATATATTTTTTTATTTAAGTGTTTATGAGAGGAGACTGAAATTTACAATGTGTCATTATGATATTGATATGCATATTCAGTAAAAATTTCGAGTCTTATAGCTAAAAAATTGTGGATTTTATAAATTTCAGTAGCTCATCGCCTTAGTGCAGTCATAGGCAGATTTGTACTCATAATGACATCAAGCAATGCAACCAGCAATACACATGACGTCGCATGGTTGTGGTTAAGGGTTGAGGGCCCGCTCAGACATCACTGGCGTGCAGCCATCACAAACTTAATATTTACTGTACCGTAACTTTCAAGGTGCCACAGAATTCTACGTTTACGTCACAAGTAGCCAATCTGAAGATAGCGAATAAACTTTCATCTTTCAGCCGCGATCTTTGCTATGATTTCGCAAGTTTCAATTTTGAAAAAAAAAAAAATGTTCGCAACTGTAAGTGGAACCAAACATGGCCGCTATATTGGCGAAAAATAACCGAAGGGAAGTATATTTTTCTGTAGACAGAATTTAAAGAAAAATTAAACCACACATGTCTTTGCACCGCGTCTGTAAATATGTAAATCAGCCACTACTTGCTGTATTTCTGGCTTAATCTTGTTTATGTCTATGGTCAAAGGATTCGCAAAAAGTAAGAAATCATTTGCAATATTTTTAAAATCACCGAATCTCCGTTGTTGAAATTCTGTTTTTAGATTTAGATAAGCATAATTATTTAAATTTGATTCAGAAATATCAGAAAGAGATTGTAAGCATGAGAAATGATGGAACTGTTTTTCTCTCACATTTGATTTCCAGATATCTATCATTGTAATGAATGATCGCGCCATATCGTACATATCTACTACGTTTTGCTATTGCCCTTCGTACTGTAATTTGGATTTTAAATGTTCATAAATACTGTGATCTCTGATGCTCTTCATGACATAGGCTACATTATAATGACGTTTAATATTGTGTTGATAAATGCTCTTTAAAACTTTCGAACACAATAACCATAAACTATTGTTTCCATAAGCACTAGAAAAATACGTCTCCTCTCATTCTTCTTTAAATAGACTTTTCCTACCTTTGGACAGCCATGCTTAACTAGCTATATGTTACGCCACTGGTAGCTGCTTGTACAGTGTGACCGCAAAGGGTTGGTTGAGAGGGGGGATGTGTATTCCTTGCCTGCCCTTGTAACGTCACTTACAATGGAAGGGTTTCGGCTCGAACAGGAATTTCGTATCCAAAATTTGTATACAGGCCCATCTTTACATCTCTGTAAAGCTCCCAAAAGCATTCGTTTGTGTAATGTGTGATTTGTCTGTTAGAGCACTGTACAAGTTGAGGGGTTGGGAGAGGACTGCACAAGTTAAGGGGATGGGACATCTTACCCGTAAGCCTAGCCTAGCCTAGAAGCTAGTGCGAGTGGTAAAATGTCTAGAGCCCATTTAAGAACATTTTTCTCCAACGTTCTGTCTGAAAGTATTCCAGCTAATCAAAAGTGTACACTGTTGTGTGAGTCATTGAATGCGCACAAGGACTTAACCTTAATAAATGAATCATTCCAAGGCTAGGACATGGAATATATGTTCATTCCACCTAAAAAAACTAAATATATCCAGCCTCTGGATATCTATTTCCTTAGACAATACAAAATATATGCTCGGAGGATAACAGATTGCATAAGGACTCTTGCTGAGAATCCAGAACTTAACTTGGGAAATCGAGTGTTTATAATGAAAATGCACTCTGTTATTCATAACCAGTTGTCTGCTCCAGTGTACCGCCCTATGCTTCAGTATTCCTGGCAGTCAGCTGGTTACGTGAATCCTGAACAAGTCTCGGACTTCAAAAACGTAATTCAGTAGCATTTGATTTTTCAGCACTGGAGTGTGGTTCAGAAGATTGTTCAGGTGTTGCTTCTGCGTGTTGTGCTTATTGCTCTGCTCCATGCTGTTTCATGCATTTTATAGAGAATCCTCATGTAGGCTACATTTTTAAAGAAGTGTATTGACCAATACCAACCAAACGGAGAGTTACACAAATGAATGCTTTTACGGTCTTCATCACCATTGTGAGGTAAGCGTCTGTACGAATTTTTAACCAAAAATTCCTGTTCGAGCCGAAACCCTTCCCTTGTTAGTAACAGGCATCGCGATGACATTTCTGCCGACGGCTGCCATAGTGTAATATCAAAGTTTCTTCTCTATTGTATAAATTTACATTAATTTAAAAGTGTGAAGGAAGCAACGGTGTATCCACTGCCACTTCAGTCAGTAAATATGGTTAACAATGCGTGAAGTTCTCAACGAATAGGAATCCTTTTCTCCCTTCTCATTCCACAGAATACGAAAGCTACCTGAACACTAAACGTAGTCTTAACAATTCTTATTATTTCTCAACAGCGAAGAAGTCATTCTCCTCGTCTCCTCACGGCACAAATAACTGAAAGCTAATTCACACCTTAAGAGAGTAGCCTACAGCTTTGTCGGTCGTACCTGGAATTGAGACGCGGAGACCTCTGGGCTTGAGCGCCTGGAACGTGGCGTCGGGCACGATGTAGTCCTGCGCGGAAGAAGCGGCGATAGCGGCGACGAAGCAGAGGATCGCGGGAAACAGCATCTTCCGCTCCTGAGCGATACTTGGCACTCAATGCTGCGGGCTCGATCGGCGGTGAACATCCTGGGCGCCCGCTCCCCGCGTCCCGACCGCCATCAAACGAGTTTGGCTCGGATTTCCTCGGAGGCGATGAAATCACGAGGAAACCTTGAGTTCACGGGAATTACTACTCACGTAGTTCTCCGTTTCTGAGGGTCGCTTACAGATGGAAAAGTCGGACGTTCGATGTTTGTAGTACGGCTTGTTCATGTGTGTTCTAGACCATCAGCTTGTTACGCAGGCGGCCCGTTTTCGAGTCCCGGTGAAGCTTCGAATTCTTCATTGAAAAATCCATAGTGATAGTAGTAGTATTTATTTATTTAACCTGGTAGAGATAAGGCCGTCAGGCCTTCTCTGCCCCTCTACCAGGAGATTCCAACTACAATATCAACAATAAAATTACAATTAGTATTAAATTTACAATTACAATTACAAATAATATTACAATTAGTATTAAATTTACAATTACAATAAAATCAAAGTACGAAAAGATTACCTGAATAATTAAAGCTAGATAATTTATCATAGAGAAACAAAGAATATTTTATATTTACTGAATTACAAATTAAATCTAGAATAACAAAATTGTATAGTGATGAAATTACTGAATATTGAAATATTTTGTGATAGATTAAAGAAACTATTTACAAGTAATCAATTACTGACCAAGTTCCTAGTAAGTTTTCGTTTGAATTCAATTTTATTTCGACAGTCCCTGATGCTAGCAGGTAGCAAATTCCAGAGTCTTGGCAGGGCTATTGTGAAAGAAGATGAGTATGAGGAGGTGCGATGGGATGGTATTGTTAGTATTGTTTCATGACGAGAGCGTGTGTTCAGATTATGGTGGGAAGAAAGGTAAGTGAAGCGAGACGACAGGTACGAAGGAATAGAAGAGTTCAAGATTTCGAAGAGAAAGAGAAGTGAATGTAAATTTCTTTTCTTATCTAGTTTAAGCCAACCTATTGCTTCCAGGGATGGGGTAATATGATCATATTTACGAACATTGCTTACAAAACGTACACACAAATTATGAGCACGTTGAAGTTTCATTTTGTTGTCGCTGGAGAGGTCAGTCAGTAAAATGTCCGCATAGTCGAAATAGGGAAATGCAAGTGTCTGTACAAGGGACTTTTTTAAGCAAGAGGGGAGATGAACATTTATCCTTTTTAGCACATGGATAATAGAATATACTTTTCTGCAGGTTTCTGTGATTTGCATGTCTCAGTTGAGATTATTATCCATGTGAATGCCAAGATTTTTTACTGAAGAACTGAAAGGGATATGCACTGTACTTACTTTAACAGGGGAAATGTCGAGGTGTTTTACAGCGTCTGTTTTACTTGTCTGACAAGGTATCAGTTGGAGTTTTTTTCGACGTTCTCCCGTTTCCTCCTGATAGGCATAACATCATACTGGGAGACCTCTATTCAAAGGGTGACCAAAACTCGAACGGCAGTGATTACACGCAAAAGAGAGTCTAAGACAGGCATGTCAGAAATCAGACTCTGAATGTGCAGTTATGTGCGCGGATCGCCGGTCTGTGCAGGTTGCATCATTCAAGCGTTGCTCTTACCCGTTCTTAGTTGTAGGGGTGTACAATAATCTATTCTGTGCTTCTATGGCTGGATTTAATAGGCATTTGGGCCTTATAAACACACTTATCAGAAGGAAAAGAAAACACAGTTATTGTCAGTGTCTATATTTGACAATTGCAATACAAGAAACTTTAGGCTTACTCAGTTATACTTGACAAAACAGTGGTTTGTAAAGCATAATTTGTTAACATATTTTTATATAGTATTTGAAGAAAAACATATTGCAGTAATTTCGAAACGACAAAAAACCAACACATATTTCATTTTACGTAGTAGATACTAATTATTTTAAAGTAATAGACCCTACTCTTTCATTGTTCGTCGAACATTATTATTTACTGGGGCCATTGGTACACAAATGTTGAAGAAAATATTATACTCCCAATTAATTACATGCAGTATGTGGGTGGCGTCGTTATTGAGGCCCCACGCTGGGCGCCATTTGTGGGTGGATGTCGTTATTGAGGTCCCACGTTGGACGCCATTTGAGGGTGAGTGGTTATTGTGACCACACGTTGGGCGCCATTTGAGGGTGGGTGCGTCTCGATGTTGCGTGAGATTCACTCAGGGTAGCCGAGGTACGGTTGTGGTGTAGGTTGATGTCGGGAATAATCCCAAGCCGGCTACTTATATAAAAGGCAGTGTAAATTCCAAAACTATAAGTTTATTGTCGTATTCACTTGGTAAACCCTAGAGTATGTATTTCCGGCTGACTGATAATTCAATCGTTGGTCGCAATTCTGTATCGACTCTGTTGCAGCTCTGAATAAGCTCTATCCAATACTATAAATTCAATACTCTGTCCCGTACACTACGGTCGAAGCTCCTAAACGTTGGTGAGTAGTCTCGCCGATGACAAAGTTCAATCTATCGAGTCTTCGCCGGAAGAAAGACTATTAAGTTGGGCCGCCGACACAAAAAGAAGATGTCGCGCCGTCTACACGAAGAAAAGTAGTTATCCTGTCGACACGAAACGAAGTAGTTATTCTGCCCTGTATGTAGGGCCGTCGACACGAAAAGGAGTAGTGATTGTGCCCTGTATGTAGGGCCGCCGACACGATGAGATGTTGTGATTGTGTCGACACGAAGAGAAATAGTAGTCCTTATCTCCGCTCCCCGTCACCCTTATTTATAAAAACCTATCCTACGCTAAAACTAACTATTCTATTGGTTAAAAACTACGTCACTTAACCGGCCTAAAATCTATTCCCTATTGATCCAAAGTGACCTCATAAGCTGGACCAAGATCTCTTCTTATTGGGCGCGAAATATGTCATCTCTAAATTTAGACTTTGGATTTCCCATAACCTCAAATTAGTTTGTATATCTCACAAGAATACCCGTTCTTTGGAAAACCCAAGCTTGGCAGTATCTTTCCCACGGGTCCAGTCCGACTTTAGGATTTTATGCTTCATCGAGTCTCTATGCAAAACCCTGCCCAAGGTGGCCCTAAATCTGTCCGATACTGACAAGTGACGAGAGGAATACCTGCGTGGGAAGCTAATTCTAACGAAGTCGCCAGAACATCCCCGCGAATACATGTAATAAAAATATGGAGATATCACTTCGCTAATAAATCGGTCTCTCGCTCTCCTAATTACTGCTTCAAGTAGGACATTGTGAAGTTTTTACACTGAAATCATTTCCTTGCTGTTTGTCAATTTAAATTAACATTATTATTAATAAATAATATAAATTAAGCTTAGAATTTAAATTCAAATATTATAGTTAATTTGGAAAACGTTGAGAGCAAATATCGACAAGTTGGAAGCATTACTGAAAGAAATTAAAATCGTAGTTCACAAACTGTGAAGCGACGGTATTCTCTTTATGTCAGGTTTAAAGATTTATTAATGTAAGTATATTAACATAATATAGTGACATGAGATGGAAAATTTGCCATTATATATTTTTCCAGAACATTTTTCCGCCTTGCAAATAGTTGCTTTCTTCGCTCCTTACAACCTCAGGAGCCTCACATGTATTCCTCACTATATTCTCATCACTTACCAGCTTATGAAATGAAAGGCGTAAGTCGTCTAACCTTTGATGGCTGTGTTAGTACAGACTCCAAAACAACGCCATTGTCAAGTTCATTTTGCCGTGAGAGTAGTGATTAAGAAATAAGCCCTGGCAATTAATAACTTTACTAATCTGATCTAAACTGTCACAACATTATTACTCAACATGGGCTGATGAAAGCCTTTCATTTTAAAATAATTATTGTTGGCTGAGGAAAACATTATAACAATTATATTATAAGATTCGTAATTTCCCTTCTTCGTTATCTGTGAACTCCTCACTTTATTTATCACTAGCCGTACCCGTGCGCTCCGCTGCACCTGTTACAAATAAATATAAAGTAATTACATAATTAAAATAGGACGGTTGATCCAGGGAACAACTTTTACAACAGCGCAAGATAATCTGCTTCGCTCATTACCCAATTTTTTTTTTGCATTGCATTTATTGCATATATATTTTATGCATTTTAACACGATTCAATTGAGCATAGTTAAAATTTGAATTATAAAATAATGGATTGCTAAGCTAACGTACTATTACTGCATACTAAATCAATACACTCTCGTTGTTCGTTAATTCTATGAGATTAAAATGAGTGTAGATAAATATTATTTTAAGAAATACAGAAAACGAATGTACAAAATAGCCTATCAAATTTTCTGTGCATAAGAAGCTATTTTAATCTTACCTGTCCTCGATTTACTCAGACGTTACTGTAATAACATTATAGCATTATGTCCATCTAGAGAAACTACACTTTCGAATGGTGAAATAATAAATTAATTATACAAATCGGTTAATTTAGCTTCTGATATTACTTCATACAAACACAGAAACATTCTCTGTAGGCTATGTTTAATAGCTTTCGATTGTTGATGTCCAAGGCCCCTGTTTCGATTGTTGTTGTCCAAGGCCCCTGATAGACGAAGTCATTTGTTCTTAATTCATTGCACTGTCTTAGATGGCGTTATTTTAATTGTTAAAACTAATTTATCTCATTAAATATCAGTCCTATCAAAATTTTGTAAAGAATAAAACTTATCGGACATCATTTTTAAAGAAACTTTTGTTATGTAACATTTTTCACAAAAATCAATAATAAGCGAGATATTTCGATTTATTTAATTCAGGCCCCCTTATAACCCCCCTTTTAAATGAAGTATTTTGAATGCCATATAGCCTAAAATCTAAGTTACAACGAACTTAATTTATATTCCAATTTTCATATAAATCGGTTCAGCCATTATCGCGTGAAAAGGTAAACATCCAGACAGACAGACAGAGAAACAGACAGACATACAAACAAAAACTTCAAAAAAGCGATTTTCGGTTTCAGGATGGTTAATTATACATGTTAACACCAATTATTTTTGGAAAATCGAAAATTACCAGAAAATTTTTGGCTACAGATTTATTATTAGTATAGATAACTCAGTGACAGACACAGCCAAATCAACACCCGTACTGAAACTGTGTTACTTCAACAAAAGCTGATAAGTTGTTGCAGGTATATTGTACAGCCCTGTCGCGCTCCCCTCCATGGAGATTCACTCCCTCCAGGTAGGGGAATAGAAAGTGCACATCGCACAGAGACAACTGCACACGAGAGTCTAAGAAGTAAGGAGACGAGAGAGAGGCACTTAGCATGAAAACTACACCCAGTGGTTGTTCGTGCACTAACATCGATTTCTTCATCAATCCCTCGAATAAAAATCGCAAGCTTTGCTGCGTCAATAATGTCACTACTGTCATCAAGAACCAATTAAAAATATATACAAATTTTCTTGCTTTTCTTTAAATATTCCTCATGAACAAAATCAGAAATTTCCTAAATTCTCTTCTGGATATTTAGTCGAGAAAGCGCAGTTTTTCAAAATTAATTAACAACTTTCATTGGACAAATTATTTCAGCCACCTTGATCATTACGCTTTTATAAAACTCTCCTTCGTTGGAAGGCTTAAGAGAACGAGCTATTTCATTCGCCACTAGATAGCTGGCTTCCTTACATTTATTTATGTCATCTTTCTCTTCATGACGATGATTGAAGGCTGAAGATATCTGTTATATAATTACTTGATTAATAACTATTTTACATCGCCTATGGTTAAGCCCGCTGAAAGCCATTGTTTTAGTTTTGTTATTAGAAATTTTTAGATTATATCCTTCTGTTATTAGCTGGAGCTGGTAAGTTGCCATTTGTAGATCATCCTCAGATTCTGCGATCAATATTTGATCATCGGCAAAAAGCATTGTATTTAATACAGTTGTTCCTAAATTTATACCAAATGATATTTTATTCTGCCATTCTTCTATGGCTTTATTGAGGTATATATTAAATAATGTAGGGGATTGCGGGCAACCTTGCTTCACACCTTGGTCTACTATTACTAACTTTCTTATCTGATTACCTACTCTTATCAATATTTTTGTCTCATATGAGCTTTTTATGATATATATATATATATATATATATATATATATATATATATATATATTTAGAACTAATATTTTCTTGACGAAGTGAAGAGAAATGTCTGGAAGCATTTAAAATATGGACATGAAAAATACTGAAGTGTATGAAATGGACAGAGAAGTAAGAAATGAAGCTATATTGGAAGAAGAAAGAATAGCACAGAAACTTATCAGGAAAAAAAAAAACAAAATTGGCTGAGAAGAAACTACCTACCGAAGGATGCACTGGAAGGAATGGTGAACGGGAGGAAAGTTCGAGGTAGAAGACGATATCAGATGGCAGACACCATTAAAATATATGGATCATATGCGGAGACAAAGAGGAAGGCAGGAAACAGGGAAAATTGGAGAATGCTGGGTTTGCAGTGAAAAATCTGCCCTTGGGCAGAAAACTGTGAATGAATACTTAATGACTGGTAATTCATTATATGGAAAGATGATGGTGAAAGTATCTATGCTAATAATAAATCTGTAGCCGAAATTTTTCTGGTAATTTTCGATTTTCCAAAAATAATTGATCCTAACATATATAATTAATAACCCTGAAACCGAAAATCGCTTTTTTGACATTTTTGTTTGTATGTCTGTCTGTCTGTCTGTCTGTATGTTTGTTACCTTTTCACGCGATAGTGGCTGAACGGATTTGTATGAAAATTGGAATATAAATTAAGTTCGTTGTAACTTAGATTTTAGGCTATATGGCATTCAAAATACATTATTTAAAAGGGGTGTTATAAGGGGGCTTGAATTAAATAAATCGAAATATCTCGCTTATTATTGATTTTTGTGAAAAATGTTACATAACAAACGTTTCTTCAAAAATATTTTCCGATAAGTTTTATTCCATAAAAATTTTTATAGGACTGATATTTAATGAGATAAATGAGTTTTAAAATTAAAATAACTGCCACCTAAGGCAGTGTAATGAATTAAAAACCAAATGACTTCGTCTATAAGGGGCCTTGGACAGCAACAATCGGAAGCTATGAAAGATAGCCTACAGATAATGTTTCTCTGTTTGTATGAAGTAATATCGGATAATTAATTATTAATTCACCATTGGAAAGTGTAGTTTCTCCAGATGGACATAATGCTATAATGTTATTACAGTAACTTCTGAGTGAATCGAGGACAGGTAAGATTAAAATAGCTTCTTATGCACAGAAAACTTGATAGGCATCCGTTTCCTGTATTTCCTACAATAATTTTTATGACCAAATGAATGGTCTCTGGATCAAAATGAATGCATTTTAATTATGCAAATACAATTTAAATTAAGTAACATAATAAACGATTTATCCTTATATCAAACACGAATGTTCCCTGGATCAAATGTCCTATTTTAATTATGTAATTACTTTATATTTATTTCTAAAGGGTGCAGCGGAGCGCACGGGTACGGCTAGTTAATAATATAGCAATATCCTTCGAGTTTTTAATTTCAGATATAAAATGTGAAACTTATTCAGTGACTTTTGATAACATTTTATAGAATGATATGCTCTATTTGGCTGAAGAAATAGGTATCGCAAGTTTGTAAAAATTACGTAGGTGAAGAAGTTAAGGTTCATTCACAATGAAAATTAAACATAACGTAAGCGTTAACTTAAGAATATAAACGTTACGGTAAAATCAATATCATTCACGATGGGAACATAAACATAAAAGCAAACATACTTGGTAACCATGGAAACATAACAACGACGCCATTTCCTCATATTCTGTCGTATACTTCAGCGCTCCACGATTGTGTACTGTTTGCAAATCACGTAAGCATAAGCATGAAAGTTTGGAGTTTGCAAACTTTCATGTTAAGTCTTACGGTAATGTTAATGTCAATGCTTATGTGAATCATTGTGAATGATCCCATTTGGTAACCTGGCCGCAAACTTCTGTGTTTATGTTACGGTTATGTTTAATTTTCGTTGTGAATGGGCCTTAAGTTATGCTTCATGATTATTTTGAAGTATTTTGGGTTTTGTTTATTTTGAAAATAATATTACTGTAACAAAACACTGCAGTATGTGGGCTTTGAAAACTAAACAATGGTGCTGATCGAAAGAGGTTGGGATCCATTACCGTGGATAGGCCTACCTTCTTACAGAATAATGTTTGGGACTGGACCATTTAAAGCTGGTTATAAGGAGAGAAGGGGATTAGGAGTAACATTAAGCGGTAATGTACTGTAGAACCCGCCTATCACTGAACAACAACTTTTTACTTTTTGTCTTGCTCCGAAATAAAAATAGGTGAATATTACTAATATGTGTGCCTGAATTTAAAATCCAAATTGCCCCATCACGTACTATTTTCCGGACGAAGTGAATTGAATTTTTTATGAAAAACAACTTTTTTTATTTTTCACTGCTACTGATAAAATTACAATGTAATAGGAATTCGAAATACCTCATAATACTTGAAAAATGTGTACTTGATACGAAAATGATACATAGATTAAACACAAAAAAAAAACATCGACAATAAAAATATTTCGTGTATATAATGAGAAAAATCTCGGAATTTGAATTTATCATTTAAAAGGATTTTCTGCGTAACTTCCGTTTATAACTAGACCCAGAACTGTGTTTTACAAGGAACCAACTATAGTCTGCAAGCATGCTGGATGATGATCTTCCTATATATCGCCTTTCCATTTCAGATATTTCTTGATGAAATCTTTTCCCATGCTCGTCGCTTACCGCTCCACGGTTAGGAGGAAAGAAATCCAAATGAGAAAGTAAAAAGGGTATTTTGAGACACATATTACACCCCATTTTCTCATATGCACTTAACATAGTTACCACAAGTTCGATGTAGTTGTCCGCCCTAGAATATCCAAGGAAATTTCAGCAAACATCTTTTCTGTAACGGAAAGTTTTTCCTCAAACAAAGGGTCAGCCATAACTTTGCGAATTTGTGGACCGATGAAAATGCCCTCTTTTAATTTGTCTTCACTCAAACTGGTAAAGTTTTCTTTTAAATACTGAAAACCACACCCTTGTTTGTTCATTGCTTAGCTTCACTTTGAACTGTTATGAAATTTACTGAATAGAAGGGACCAATATCTGTTTATTTATTAGAGATACAAAAGAACATACCAACAACCATAAGAAATCGGAAATAAGTCATAAACTCATAAAGTGCATTAGCTTTGTTTTGGTTTACAACATCCAACCCGCGCCAGATGTTTTGTGGGAGAACGCTTATCGGAAAGTGAAATCATAGTATATCTTAAAAACCTTATGTGATACGAAGAAAAGAGATGCATTTTCGGATTCAGCGCACACCAAACCATAAGGGACGCATTGTTTTAAGTCGGAGCAAAATTCTTGTTGTTCAGTGAGGTGACGTTGGACATGCTTGTAACAGACATGTTAAAAACTGGTCTTAATTCTAATAGGTAGTCAATAGACTGAGCTACGTGTAGACCAGACGATACACTGGACAAAATTATCCTTAAAATGTGTGGCAAAACAATTCGTGGAACTTCTGAGAGATCTTAGGTGTAGTGATGTCGCAATGTCCAGGTATTACGGAGATCGCAAACAAGAACCACTTCTTTACTCTGCTATTGTCAGCGATTGCTTTCTATAAACATCGCTCTGTAACTCTGAAAGGCGAGTGTTTGACTGGCTTTATCTCTGTCATATGTCAAAGCACGCTTGTACACTACCTACTAATATGTCTTTGTGTCACACACTTGTAACTTAAATATTATGTCACAGACACAGGGAACAGAAACAACATTTAAAAAGAGCAAGCATTTGTAACTGTCAACTTATAAACAAGGAAGATATTTAACCTGAACTCTAGTATTTCAACATATAGGGATAGATGTTGCATGTTAGCTGATTGGAGTTTCATGCCGGAAACTTGCAATGAGATGTAGGCTATTTAATGAGTAAGAAAAATTTATGGAAAATCGTAATGTCGCGTAAAATATTTCTGAAAACATCTAACATCAAACCTTCGTATTTTTTCGACAAAATTTTATTTCTACATCTTGATTACACAACTTTTAACACTATATCACTTCGGAAAACGTATTATGTCTTTCACGTGTTAAATTTTATTACCTTCTTAACATGTTTTGGCCTGCTATTGGCCATCTTCAGAACTAGTTGTTGCTGGACTTGGCGCTTTTTGTTTGTTTTCTGAGGGGGTGTGTTTGTGTAGTGTAATGTGGACTCAAAGAGTGTGTGTTCTGAAATTGAGTTGTGTGTTGAGAATTTCATTTGGATGTGTTTTTGTGTGTTTGTATGTTTTGTATTGTTCTAGTGTGTTTAGTGTCTGGATTTTTAGTTGGATGTGTAGACTTTTCATGTCTGTGTTGATGTCTCTCTAGGTGTGGTTAGCATTTGTGATGTGTTCTTCATATGAAGAGTCCACTGCAAGAATGTTATGTTTTATTTAACGACGCTCGCAACTGCAGAGGTTATATCAGCGTCGCCGGATGTGCCGGAATTTTGTCCCGCAGGAGTTCTTTTACATGCCAGTAAATCTACTGACATGAGCCTGTCGCATTTAAGCACACTTAAATGCCATCGACCTGGCCCGGGATCGAACCCGCAACCTTGGGCATAGAAGGCCAGCGCTATACCAACTCGCCAACAAGGTCGACCCACTGCAAGAATGATGTATGTCATTTGGAATACATTTTGCAGGAGAAGCAATTGAAAGTTTGAAGTGCTTAGCGCTCAAAGCTTAACTATGATTTTCCGATCATTACTGGACAATGACTATCAGTGTTAATGCCATATAACTCTGTATGTACATTCTATATGTCTTAAGCTATGCATTGACAGTCTTGGTTCATTTTCGACAAGAAAGTGACATCCATCATTCTTGCAGTGGACTCTTCATATGTTTCCACATATGCAGAACACATGTTTTGTAATTTTGTTATGGCTGTGATGTGTTCTTCGTAACGTGTTTGGAATGATCTGCCTGTTTGTCCTATGTAGAAGTTGTTGCAGGTGTTACATTTGAGTTTGTTTACGCCTGTTTGTTTGTGTTGTTTGTGTGTTGAGATGTTTTTGTAGAGTATTATTTGTTCTGTATGCGATGTTGTAATTTAATTTCTTCAATGAGGTTGCAATCTTGTGTGTGTTTTTGTTTTCGTATGTTAGTGTGATGTATTTTTTGTGTTCTTGTGTTTGTGTTGTATTCTTATGTTTTTTGTGATTATGTTTTGTCTTTCGTATTATGTTGTCTATTATGTTGGGGTTGTATCCGTTTTCCTTTGCTATGAATTTCATTGTGTTTAGCTCTTCTTTGTAATCATGTTGGTTCATTGATATGTTGAGTAGTCTGTGTACAATTGTTTGTGTTGTGTTGGGTGATTGGATGTGTTGTGTATTTGTTGTAGACATAACAATAAGAAAAGTCGACAAGAAACACACATTCAAAGTCTAAGAAAACCCACAACAACAACATACATACACAACACATCCAACCACCCAACACAACACAAACAAGCTGCATTCCGAACAATGGTACACAGACTACTCAACATACCAATGAACCAACATGATTACAAAGAAGAGCTAAACACAATCAAATACATAGCACAAGAAAACGGATTCAACTTCAACATAATAGACAACATAATACGAAAGACAAAACATAATCACAAAAAACATAAGAATACAACACAAACACAAGAACACAAAAAATACATCACACTAACAT
Organism: Periplaneta americana; assembly: GCF_040183065.1. Lineage (NCBI taxonomy): Eukaryota > Metazoa > Arthropoda > Insecta > Blattodea > Blattidae > Periplaneta > Periplaneta americana. The sequence continues at coordinate 178,362,542 of NC_091123.1, forward strand.
ACGAAAACAAAAACACACACAAGATTGCAACCTCATTAAATTACAACATCGCATACAGAAGAAATGATACTCTACAAAAAACATCTCAACACATAAACAACACAAACAAACAAATACAACCACACAGGCGTATACAAACTCAAATGTAACACCTGCAACAACTTCTACATAGGATAGACAGACAGATCATTTCAAACACGTTACAAAGAACACATCACAGCCATAACCAAATTACAAAACACTTCCACATATGCGGAACACATCACAAATGCTAACCACACCTACAGAAACATCAACACAGACATGGAAATTCTACACATCCAACCAAAAAGCCAGAAACTAAACACACTGGAACAATACGAAATATACAGACACACATAAACACATACACACTCTTTGACTCCACATTACACTACACAAACACACCCCCACAGGAAAAAAAACAGGTAATAAAATTTAACACTTTCAATTTGCGGTAAACCAAACTCAATAGGTTTATGTTAACCAGGTAGCGAAACTTAGTGCCCGATGGGAGAGGCAAGTGGTTTCAGGTTAACTGTGTTCTAGGTAGAATCCTCTACTGCGTAGAATAGAAGGCGGCGTGGGTCGTGTCCCATTGAACTACTGAGCATTAGTTGTTCGCTGTTTACATAATCAGTTTTGTGTATCTTTTAGCCGAATGACAACGGTTTTCCACTCTGGACTCACAGGTTGGAATTTCAGCGAGTCCAAATACAGTTTATTATGGACAGTGGCAACGTTTAGGGCGGTTTTCAGGAAATAATCCTATTTTTCACATCGGAATTCCACCAATTGCTTCATTGACAATAACAATAATAGTAATTATTACTTACTTACTTACTTACTTACTGGCTTTTAAGAAACCCGGAGGTTCATTGCCGCCCTCGCATAAACCCGCCTTGATCCCTATCCTGAGCAAGATTAATCCAGTTTCTATCATCATATCCCACCTCCCTCAAATCCATTTTAATATTATCCTTCCATCTACGTCTCGGCCTCCCCAAAGGTCTTTTTCCCTCCGGCCTCCCAACTAACACTCTATATGCATTTCTGGATTCGATCATCTCAAACGTCTGGATTTAGTGTTCTTAATTATGTCAGGTGAAGAATACAGTGGGTGCATTCTATGTTGTGTTACTTTCTCCATTCTCCTGTAACTTCATCCCTCTTAGCCCCCAAATATTTTCCTAAGCACCTTATTCTCAAACACCCTTAACCTATGTTCCTCTCTCAAAGTGAGAGTCCAAGTTTCATAACCATAAAGAACAACCGGTAATATAACTGTTTTATAAATTCTAACTTTCAAATTTTTTGACAGCAGACTAGATGATAAAAGCTTCTCAACCGAATAATAACAGGCATTTCCCATATTTATTCTGTGTTTAATTTCCTCCCGAGTATCATTTATATTTGTTACTGTTGCTCCCAGATATTTGAATTTTTCCACCTCTTCAAAAGATAAATTTACAATTTTTATATTTCTATTTCGTACAATATTCTGGTCAGGAGACATAGTCATATACCTTGTCTTTTCGGGATTTACTTCCAAACCTATCTCTTTGCTTGCTTCCAGTAAAATTCCCTTGTTTTCCCTAATCGTTTGTGGATTTTCTCCTAACATATTCACGTCATCCGCATAGACAAGCAGCTGATGTAACCCGTTCAATTCCAAACCCTCTGTGTTATCCTGAACTTTCCTAATGGCATACTCTAGATCAAAGTTAAAAAGTAAAGGTGATAGTGCATCTCCTTGCTTTAGCCGACAGTGAATTGTAAACTCTAACAATAATAGTAACAATAAATAATATCATCAAACTGTTGAGATAGAAATCTATTTCTTTGGGTAACGTCTTCCAATATATACACTGAATATATGCTAATTCTTATTTTTGTACTTATTAACACAAACTTAGTCAATGAAGAAAAAGTGTGTCTGTAAGATGTGACTTTCTCCGGCTAAGACAATGCTAGCGTGACGACCATCACAGAGGTTTCTGTGTTTCTCTCTGTTGATAGCATGTGACTACATTTGATTAACATACGTGCATGTAATCTACAATGCATTTCTAATTGTGCTGCAGTCACGAAATGATATGCGCTACATAATTGAAACGTGCATAGAAGTTCCTCGGAAAACAGACACATTAACCTATTGTGACAGAATGTAATTCGGACGCCTCAGGCATTTCTTATTGCCTCTACATCTCTTAATAACGTGATTTTTATGACTCGGAATTATGACGTGAGCAAAAACACTTATTGTTAATGCAGTATTGTATTTTGATGAAAGGAAAACCTAACGTAAATTATCAAACTCAAAATCGCGATATTTCCTAGTTTACGTAAATGGATGAACTACTTTTCTTCCCTCCTATACCTAGTAAAGTGATTTGTTTGTACAGGGACATTATTTTATTTTTACTAACATTTTTAATATTAACTTGACTATACCTCTGGATCAACGCCGTTTGCTATCCCCTTCCACGAGTGGAGTTCGAGGATACTGGCGTAATATACAAACAAATCACTTCACTAGGTATAGGAGGGAAGAAAAGTAGTTCATCCATTTACGTAAACTAGGAAATATTGCGCTTTTGAGTTTGATCATTTTCATTAGGTTTTTGTGTAATAAAAATACAGTACAGTATTAACAATGAGTGTTTTTACTCACGAACTGAGTTATCCATGCAGACGTATTCATTATGCAGTATATATTATACTGTCTACAGCACATTAGCGTGCAATATAGAGAATGAAGTTAAATTGAAAAATAATCATAATATGCATATTTAAACACATTTTTTAAAATGGTGGCCGTTCATTTTGATACAGGCTTCAGTCCTAATTTGCATATTATCGCACTATAGACTATTGCATCTAATCCCAATTACCAGTTTCGTTCTTCGTACTAGTAACTCATGTTGAAATAATTCTGTACCTACTCTATAAAAGAGTACCTTACGTACTGTAAATTCAATCTTCAATTCTGTCCGATCCGAAAAGATAAAATTACTCAGACATGCTATCTACTGTCCGTCCAAGTGGTTATGTCGTAGGGTCGTAGAAAGGGAGGAAATCACGTGACATTTAATTATTTAACGAGGCCCCTTTATTTAAGTTATTTTAAACAGTTTTATAATATTACGTAGACGTCCAATTCCTAAGAGAAATTAATGTTCTCAGAAAAGAGCTAATACAGCCCAGCCACTAGCTGGCTATTAGAAGCTGGTGGGGGAAACCGGGATACGACGTAGGCAAATGGACGACAGTACCTGTGCGAAAATGATTCAATATTGAAAGCTCTTTCGTCACTGGAAAACGCGAACATATTTTTGGAAGGTAGACCTACTGTTTACTATGACCGTAAGGCTACTATGTATATGCAGTCTTGGATCTGTGTGGAGGACGGTTGAACTTCATTAGTAGAAGGGGTGGGAGTGAAGTACACTCAAAAACTCAGGTACAATAAAATTTGAAGTAAAAATAAAATTATGTCCCTGTATATTACGCCAGTATCATGGAACTCCAGTCGTGGAAGGGGGTAGCGAACAGTGTTTCCGGTTCTCAACCGTTAGTCGAAGGGTATAGCCAGGTTAATATTAAGAAATGTTAGTAAAAATAAAATGATGTCCCTGTATAAAAATAACGTCTGCAGGCTATTCCCAGTAGCATTTCTGTGGAGTTAAAATGTTACAAACTTCTAGGATGTGTAATATGACTTTCAATAACATACAATCGTATACTTCGCTTAGTGTACAAAACATGTTGACGGAATAACGGTCTATGTTGCCCGTCCGATAGTAAATTTATGAGCGAAATTACGATGTAACATTTCTGTTCCTCCTGCACAATTATTAGATCGTAACATAGACCGTCATTCGGTCCAACGTTTCAAATGTAAAATTTTACAATAATTATGTATGGAATTATGGGATGGGTAGCTTATTTAAATTCAATTTTGATCCACTTTATTACAGAAGAAAATAATTAAAATATGTCTTCATAAATATATTGATTTTCCATCTCAAAAATTGATTTAGACTTTAATGTTCTTAAACAAAGACAAATTTATTATATTGTATTAATGAAATTATACATAGAAATCGAAATAATTTTAATTGTATTCTCATAGTTATGAAACAAAAGGTATGAATTCTGTAAGATTGTTTGAACCAAAATGCACCACTGCTACAGTATTTAATCATGGTAGTAATTTAGGCCCAAGAATGTATAACAAATTTATATTTAAATATCCTAATCTTGTCATTTCTAATAGTTTTAGTATTAAATTTAAAAAGTTATATATAGATTTTATGAAAATTGAAAAATTGTAAATTTCAATTTATATATTCTTATTGCGTAGTAGACATAAGACAAATTGTATTGTATAATTATTAATTTCAATTCAGGAATCCGCCCCTGAGCACGAGTTCTACTCTTTCCGGGGCGAGCTAAAGTTTTTTTCTGTTTATATTATATTTTATGTTACAATTATTAGCAAAATAAATAAATAAATAAATAAATAAATAAATAAATAAATAAATAAATAAATAAATAAATAAATAAATAAGTAGGTAAGTAGGTAAATAAAGAAATAAATTAATAAATAAAGAAATAAGTAAATAAGTAAATAAAGCAATAAATAAGTAAATAAGTAAATAAAGCAATAAATAAGTAAATAAGTAAATATTAAATAAGTAAATAAGTAGATAAATAAGTAAATACATAAATAAGTAAATACATAAATAAATAAATAAATAAGTAAATAAGTAAATAAATTAGTAAATAAGTAAATAAATAAGTAAATAAATAAGTAAAGAAATAAGTAAATAAATAAGTAAATAAGTAAAGAAATAAGTAAATAAATAAGTAAATAAGTAATTAAATATGTAAATAAATAAGTAACTAAATAAATAAGTAAATAAGTAAATAAATAAGTAAATAAATAAATAAATAAGGTAATAATAAATAAATAAGTAAATGAATAAATAAGTAAATGAATAAATAAGTAAATAAGTAAATAAACAAGTAAATAAATAAATAAGTAAATAAATAAGTAAATAAACAATTAAATAAATAAATAGGTAAGTAAGTAAGTAAATAAGTAAATACGTAAATAAGAAAATAAGTAAATAAATATGTAAGTAAGTAAATAAGTAAATAAAGAAATAAGTAAATAAGTAATTAAATGAGTAAATAATAAATAAGTAAATAAATAATTAAATAAGTAAATAAATAAATAATTAAGTAAGTAAATAATGAGTAAATACGTAAATAAAGAAGTAAGTAAGTAAATAAAGAAGTAAATAAATAAGTAAACAAATAAATAACTAAGTAAGTAAATAAGTAAATAAATAAATAGGTAAGTAAGTAAATTATAAGTAAATAAGTAAATAAATAAATAGGTAAGTTAGAAAGTAAATAAGTAAATAAATAAGTAACTAAATAAGTAAGTAAATAAATAAGTAAATAAATAAATAAGTAAAATAAGTAAATAAGTGAATAAATAAGTAAATAAATGAGTAAATAAATAAGTAAATAAGTGAATAAATAAGTAAATAAATGAGTAAATAAATAAATAAGTAAGTAAATAAATAAGTAAATAAATAAGTAAATAAACAATTAAATAAATAAATAGGTAAGTAAGTAAGTAAATACGTAAATACGGAAATAAGAAAATAAGTAAATAAATATGTAAGTAAGTAAATAAGTAAATAAAGAAATAAGTATATAAGTAATTAAATGAGTAAATAATAAATAAGTAAATAAATAATTAAATAAGTAAATAAATAAGTAAATAAATAAATAATTAAGTAAGTAAATAATGAGTAAATACGTAAATAAAGAAGTAAGTAAGTAAATAAAGAAGTAAATAAATAAGTAAACAAATAAATAACTAAGTAAGTAAATAAGTAAATAAATAAATAGGTAAGTAAGTAAATTATAAGTAAATAAGTAAATAAATAAATAGGTAAGTTAGAAAGTAAATAAGTAAATAAATAAGTAACTAAATAAGTAAGTAAATAAATAAGTAAATAAATAAATAAGTAAAATAAGTAAATAAGTGAATAAATAAGTAAATAAATGAGTAAATAAATAAATAAGTAAATAAGTGAATAAATAAGTAAATAAATGAGTAAATAAATAAATAAGTAAGTAAGTAAATAAATAAGTAAATAAATAAATAAATTGCCAAGGCACAGAATCTTCCACTGTGAAAAAATCTAACGCAGCCAGGTGGTCTGCATGCGTGTGGTAGGTGCAGTCCCGGACAATGCAGCGTGGCTTACATCAGCCACTTAACACCGCTGTGCCCGTGTTATAAAAACATCGTCGTTTGTTTGCAGAAGTGAAAACAGCGTTCTAATAAAAAGCCTCACCCACCACGATGTAAGGATTCCGTGACAGGGAACAAACAGTAATGGACATTTGAAGCACGTATAAATTGCACCAAGTTCAATTCTTAAAAAATGTCGCTGTTAAATTATCTTCAACGACGCAACAGGTACGGTAACCTTATCCCTGCACATTAATATAATAAATAGTCTTCATTGTACGGGTACATGAATGTGTACAATTTTTCGTCATTCTTTTATTTGTTCTGGAGACCTGGCTCGGGATTTTTCAGAGTGAGAGTGAATTTGAATTGTTGGTGGAATGATAGTGATTTATAATGATAATGGTATACGAGAGTATCCCGAGAAAAATTTCATCGTGATCCAGACAGGGATCGAACTCGACTCGCCATGGTGAAAGACAGATAAATCAACCACTTGGCCACGGGCTACAGTAATTCCTATTCAATAAAATTTACAATTGTTGCCAGAGTTGTCTATCGGTACGCATATTTCTGTACAGAAATATTCAGGGCTTTCATTTCAATACTTCCCAGTCTAAATGTGTATGTATGTTTATTAACACTACAAATGGGTAACTAAAATTACACTCAATAATGACAATTAATAATAAATTAACAATACTATAGTCCCGACGCTGTTATTTCCGGCGTGACTCCGCCTCTTTGCTTACGTCTTAGAAAGTGAAGGCTCTATAAAGTCTAGGTAGGTAGTATCGTTCGCCATTTTTGTTCTTACGTTGCCGAGCTACCATACGAGGAATCTATTTGCAACACCGTTAAACATTATCATGTCGTAACTCCTATGATAATAAATCAAACGCAATGTAATTCAGCAAATAATTGAGCGGCAAATAACGTCCTCGTGTGTTTTCTTCGAACGCCAACTAAAGAGCTAAAATGGCGGGCGATTATATTAAGTATTTATCGAGCCTTAAGAAATGAATCAACGAATCACAAGACGCACACGTTTAAATGTAGCCGACCTGCAACGCGATTGGCTGCCGGAAATTAGAGCGACTGGACTATATTAATAATAATTAACACTAACAATAATTAACAATAATAACAATAATAATAATAATAATAATAATAATAATAATAATAATAATAACAATAACAGGAATCATCCTAAATTAAATGAAGCACGATCAGTTAAAATAACATTTAAAGTAAATCTAATTTTTATCTTAACCCTAAGTTCGAACTAAAACCCATGAGTAGGCCTATTTGTTCATATCTGCACAAGTACCTTTCAGCACTACACTTATTTCGCCGACAACTCATTCACTGCACTGGAACTACGACACATTTCACTGATTCTATCCTGATTTCACTAACATTTCAAAAACATTTCACTGTTGAAATACTTTGCACTGCCAGTATAAACTATAAAGCTTCACTGACAGAAACACACTTCACTTACACAACACACTTCACTGACACAACACACTTCTTCACTGATACAACACTTCAATAACAAAATATCAATTACACCCTTTAAATAGTGTCTATAATATACTACCGTCTATTAGTAAAGTCCTTAAGCCTATTTTTAAATACATTTTTGGTTATTGGTAAAGCCTTTAGTAAGTCTGCAGGTAAAGCATTCCAGTCCCTGATAGTACGATTGAGAAAAGAAAACTTTCCAATTAATAATAATTCATCATCATCATATCCGTCACGTATTAGACCCTACAGGATCTGCTACGGTCTCATGCCAGATTTAAACTGAACTCAATTTAAACAAAAAACACGTCAATTTAGATATTGAGAGGGAAGTCTGAAACCAGACTTAATTGCAATTTAGATTTCACTCCCCACACCCAAGCCACCCCCACTTTGAAATTTCAAATGGCACCCCTATATTTTTATACTTAAATATGAAAGAGTATTCAATTGTTTATATACCTCATTCGTTTTCGTATCTTTGTTTTCTATCCTCGCCTGGTAACCTGGACTGTTGTAGTATAAACAATAATTGAATGCTGTTTCATATTTAAGTATAAAAATATAGGGGTGCTATTTGAAATTTTATAAAGTGCGCGTGGCTGGAGGGTGGAGGTAAAATCTAATATGCAATTAAGCCTGGTGTTAGACTTCCCCCTCAATGTCTAAATTGTCGTGATTTTTGTTTAAATTGAATTATATTTAAATAATTAATTATTTAGACTAGAAAGTTTCGAAATGAAAGCCTTTTTTTCATTCCATTTATTGTATTCCTTAGATCTTACATTAGCAATGAAGCTTTAATATGTGGAAGAAGTCAAATTTTTACAAGATTACAATTACAATTTTTACAATATTTTACAATTTTTACAATTTTACAATTTTGCAATTTTCTACAATTTTAATTAAAGGTTGGAATTAACAAATTAAAGAACGTAAATGTAACAAAAATTTAAAGTGAAACAAATTAAGAGAGCGTACTTTACGAGTCTCTATACTTTACAATCAATGACTGTAAACATTTTAGCGTTTCAAGTGAAAAAATTCTCCTTCTTTCTGATTTTCTTCTTTCCTAATAAAGTGCTCACTATCAAATACTTCTACTAGAAGATTAATGTCCAAGAAACCAGCTTTGTTTTGTTTTCGTATGTTCATTGAACAGCAGACCTGAACTATGTAGTAGGGTTGCTTTAGGTAACCAAACACAGTAGTTAGGTTATAGACATGTACAGACATTGCTAATGTCGATTTAAATATCATCTATATATATAATTTGAACTGGTAATGGAAATTACGGGAAAATGGCTGAACGGATTTTAATAAATGACCCCTCATTCTGAAGCTTGGAACCAAAAGTTTAAAAAAAAATAGTAGTTTTGAGTGAAATGTAAATTTTTCAACATAATTTTCCTATTTTCTAAAATCCATCTGTCGTCACTAACTAATTGCATTTCAGAATAAAACAAAACACACACTACAGTAAACAATATTACACGAAGGCCATGATCTGCAAGAATGCTGACATATTTAGAGCTCAAATTAAATTTGTTATTAAAAACTTCAAGACTTACTAAAAATGATTTACAGATCTGATTCTGTGGTGTGTAATTTTCTGAGTACAGCTGTGTATTGGATATTAAAATCTACAAAATTTGGGTGGTTTGATGACATTATTACCATTAGAAATGAAATATTATTGTAGTTAATGCCATGCTGTGACTATTTTTCATTAATTATACATATTAATGTTATATTGATGATATGAAAGTGAAACGTTTTGGGGTTATATAAGTAGATTAGAGAATATTTTAAATTAGATATTGATTTATATAATTTACTGAGTGGTGGCTATATAGTATATTATTATTATTATTATTATTATTATTATTATTATTATTATTATTATTATTATTATTATTATTATTATTATTATATAGTATATGTTATTGAAAACTATAACACTATAAAACTTACGTAAGAATATATTGTTATTAAAAATCAAATATTTTTGTAGTTATTAATCAAGTGGGGTTGGGTCTTTTTCATATATTTAATGGCGGTGTGGTGGTGCATGATTATCTTCAGTATTGGCTCGAGAGAGCGCAAAAATTACAGTTCCTAAGGAAAGACCAAAAGGTATTACTTACTGACAAAATATGAGAAGATTTTGTAATCTCGCGATCATTTCAGCAAGATCTCTTAGCAGGATAAAATGATTTTACCCTCTATATTTGAAGGTAGTTTACGAAACATGCAGCAGCTATACCAAGATGCTATGTCTATTGTTCGAAAGCATAGCAAACCTGACATTTTTTTTTTTTTTTTTAACTTTCACCTACAATCCAGAATGATCTGAAATAGCTATTGCTTTTCTCCCATATGAAAAACCGACTGATTGTCCTGACATTGTTACTTGCGTTTTCGTGTTGAAACTCAAAAACTGAAGGTGTATAGGTTCAAGAAAAAGTATTTTGCATAAGAAAAACCATTGAGAGGGAGTATGTTTCATTATTATGGAAGCAAATAACTTTCAGAATGTCTGATATTCTTCATTGAAAATAATTCTGAAAAATGTTTATTTGAACGTCTAATGAGCTTAGTTCGAAACATTTGCTGCACAAGCTACTAGTATTATATAATAACAATTTCATTGTTCTAGTATATTACATCTAATAGCTTCTATTTTTATCTTCATTATTGAATATAATCTTAATACGCACTCTCTAAGCAAAGGTTGTGAAATAGAAACATAACTGTAACGAATAGCCTACCTATCCGTGCAAATGTAGTCAATTGTATTCACACATTCCTATCTGCCGAAATATAACCATCACGTGTTACCATCGATTAACCTACATGAGACAATATCTCTACTGAATCCAGTTTCTTCTTTCGCAAGCTAGCCATCAGCCATAACATTAGTTCCTCTGATAACCTTTTATAAGATACGCACGAGCAGAAGACTGGGTCCACCCGCATTAATTGCTCTAACCCAGGTAAAGGTCAAAGGCAACACTGTCCAATCAGCTGCACAACTCTTGTTTATTCATTTAATTGTTGTTGGTGGAATCTCCCCACTGTGAAGAAAAGAGGAGGGTCTCTGGTACTGAACTTATAAATAAGTCAGATGTCTGTCGTTTAGCTTCATTTGGGTCTGAGGAAAATTAAGTTTGTGTGCAACTTTGAAACATCCATTTCAAGTCACTTAGCAAATTGTTTTTCTGCGGCCGTGGAAGATGGCAATTATCAAAAATAATTCCAATGTCAGTGTCGAGTGCTTTAATTTATTTGAATTTTGAAAGTGCTAAAATGAGATCAAAATATTTAATCATATTACTTCTGTTTTACTTTACGATTAAAGCGGGAAGTATTTCGGGTGCTAATTCTCTAACAGGTAGAAGTGAATATGGTGTGAAAGTCACAAAAAGAAATCCATCTCAAGACAGAAATTCAAGTGAAGTGTCGTCAGAAAATGTAGTGTATGACAGGAAGGGGGAAATAAATAAGCGCAATGGAAGTGTATTTCATTTTATCCAACATTCGTTATTCCACACGGAGAAGCAACCATGGAATATGGAACAGAATATTACAGGTGAACTTGAAGGTGCCTTTAAGAATGTGGTTAGTCTGTCACAACAGCGTGGTAAGAGACAAAATATAAATCAACATTCACTGCTTACAGATCTTACACCCCCATTCAATACTGAACCGTTCTTACTTGGGCATCAACATCCACTTGTAGGTTATAGATACCCATATTATAAACCAGAACATTTTTCTTCAACACAACATGGGGTAGATACTTTTCTTTCTGATAGCATTTTACCGCCTCCTTCACCCAAAGCTTACGACCTTTATGCATTCGATCAAATTCCATTGAACGTAGCCAATGATAGTGTTTCTCAGCCTTTTGTTCAGGAATCACATGACAAAAATGGATATTATTACAGAAACCAGTTCCCATCCCATGGTTCCGGAGCTGCTACTCTACGAGAAGGCGCTAAAAGCCTTTATGGTCCAAGAAATATCTTGCCACAAAGTTCCAAAATAATACAAAAGCCACCAGGATGTAATTGTGAATTTCAACCATCAGTTAGCTTTCCCATAAATAATTCTCAATCTCCGACACTATTATCAGATGAGGAAGAATTTACTGGTGATAAATTAAAGCCTCTTTCCTTAAATACCAAACCGCATTACGAACTTCTACCTCCGCATTCACATACAAATCAAATAGAACATTCACATGGTGTTCAATCATTATCTCATTCATACACGGAAATTCACACAGATCAACCACAGCCTTCAACACCGAATAACGAACGATATAATTATGTTTCCCAAACATCGACTCCATCCAAAGATATCGATAACCTTTCTGTCCCTCAACTAAGGACTCCAATACCAAGCAACGTAGGATATAATTATAGTCCTAAACCACAGATTTCGCTTTCAGTTATTAACAATAAATTTAATCCTAATCCACCAGCTCCATATGGCTCTCAACCATCTATAGAAGTCAATAATCATTTCTATTCAAAACCAAGTAATGAAAGAAATCATTACAGTGCTCAACTATCGACCCAGCTTCCAGACGTGAATAATCATGATCCTCAGCTACATGCTCAACCATCAAGTAAACAAGTGCATCCTTATAATATTTCACCGTCAGCACAATCTGCAGATGTCAACAATAATTTTCAATTTCAAGCAATAGCTCTACTACCAAATGACAAAGGATTTCACAATAGTCCACAACACTCGGTTCCGCCTTTAGATTTAGGCAATCGTTTTAATTCGGGACCACCAGCTCCACCACCAAGCAACATACGGTATCATCCACCATCAATAAACAAAGAATATAATTATGCCCCACAACCACCGGCTCCGCCATTAGATGACAATTTTAATCCTCAACCTCCGGCTTCACCATCAAGTAATAAAGGATGCAATTATGCTCCTCAACGACAGGCTACCCTTTCAGATGTCAATAACCATTTTCATCCTCAACCACCGGTCCCATCAGTAACTAATAAAGGATATTATTACGGTCCTCAACCACCGGCACCGTCTTCAGATGCCGATAATCATTTTCATCTTCGACCACCGGCTCCACCACAAAGAAATAAAGGATATCATTATGGTCCTCAACCACCAGCTCCGCCTGTAGATGCCAATAATCAATTTCATTCTCAATCACCTGCCCCACCACCAAAGAATAAAGGGTATCATCATGGTCCTCAACCACCTTCAGATGCCAACAATAATTGTCACCATCAAGCACCGACCCCACTACAAAGCAATAAAATTCCTCAATCACCAGCTGTACCTGTTGAAGTCAATGATAATTTTCACCCTCAAACACCGGTCTTTCCACCAACTAATAAAGGTTATCATTATGGTCCTCAACCACCGGCTCTGCCTCCAAACGTCAACAATCATTTTCATCCTCAACCACCGGCTCCGCCACATATTAGTAAAGGATATAATTATGGTCCTCAACCACCAGCTCCGCCTGTAGATGTCAATAATTTTCACCCTCAACCACCGGCTCCACCACCTAGTAATAAAGGATATAATTATGGTTCTCAACCACCAGCTCCGCCTGTAGATGTCAATAATCATTTTCATCCTCGACCACCGGCTCCATCACCGAGTAATACAGGATACAATTATGGTCCTCAACCACCAGCTCCACCTGTAGATGTTAATAATTTTCATCCTCAACCACCGGCTCCACCACCAAGTAATACAGTATACAATTATGGTCCTCAACCACCAGCTCCGCCTGTAGATGTCAATAATCATTTTCATCCTCAACCACCGGCTCCACCACCAATTAATAAAGGATACAATTATGGTTCTCAACCACCGGCTCCACCACCTAGTAATAAAGGATACAATTATGGTCCTCAACCACCGGCTCCACCACCTAGTAATAAAGGATATAATTATGGTCCTCAACCACCGGCTCAGACTGTAGATGTCAATAATCATTTTCATCCTCAACCACCGGCTCCACCACCTAGTAATAAAGGATATAATTATGGTCCTCAACCACCGGCTCCGACTGTGGATGTCAATAATCATTTTCATCCTCAACCACCGGCTCCACCACCTAGTAATAAAGGATATAATTATGGTCCTCAACCACCGGCTCCGACTGTGGATGTCAATAATCATTTTCATCCTCAACCACCGGCTCCACCACCTAGTAATAAAGGATATAATTATGGTCCTCAACCACCGGCTCCGCCTGTGGATGTCAATAGTCATTTTCATCCTCAACCACCGGCTCCACCACCTAGTAATAAAGGATATAATTATGATCCTCAACCACCGGCTCCGACTGTAGATGTCAATAATCATTTTCATCCTCAACCACCGGCTCCACCACCTAGTAATAAAGGATATAATTATGGTCCTCAACCACCGGCTCCGACTGTAGATGTCAATAATCATTTTCATCCTCAACCACCGGCTCCACCACCTAGTAATAAAGGATATAATTATGGTCCTCAACCACCGGCTCCGACTGTGGATGTCAATAATCATTTTCATCCTCAACCACCGGCTCCACCACCTAGTAATAAAGGATATAATTATGGTCCTCAACCACCGGCTCCGACTGTGGATGTCAATACTCATTTTCATCCTCAACCACCGACTCCACCACCTAGTAATAAAGGATATAATTATGGTCCTCAACCACCGGCTCCGACTGTGGATGTCAATAATCATTTTCATCCTCAACCACCGGCTCCACCACCTAGTAATAAAGGATATAATTATGGTCCTCAACCACCGGCTCCGACTGTGGATGTCAATAGTCATTTTCATCCTCAACCACCGGCTCCACCACCTAGTAATAAAGGATATAATTATGGTCCTCAACCACCGGCTCCGACTGTGGATGTCAATAGTCATTTTCATCCTCAACCACCGGCTCCACCACCTAGTAATAAAGGATATAATTATGGTCCTCAACCACCGGCTCCGACTGTGGATGTCAATAGTCATTTTCATCCTCAACCACCGGCTCCACCACCTAGTAATAAAGGATATAATTATGGTCCTCAACCACCGGCTCCGCCTGTAGATGTCAATAATCATTTTCATCCTCGTCCACTGGTCCCACCACCAACTAATAAAGAATATTATGGTCTTCAACCATCGGCTCAACCATCAAGTAACAGCGATTATTATTACGGCTTTCAACCAACAAGTCTAACTCTAAATTTTGATCCTCTGCCATTATCCCGACCATTATCAGAAAATGAATTGAATCTCAATTTTCTACATTTCCGTCCGTATAACAGAGAATATTCCGTACATCGACCTGAATCAGAAATTGTTGGAGCGCTATATGACACTCATAAATCTTCAGGTGACAATTCCCTGTCTTTTTCACCAGAAAGTCCGATAAATTCGGAACAAGTATCAGTTCTTCCATCTATATCGTACGAGTATATAATTGATAACACGGCTCCTCAAGGAAAACAGCTTTTCCGGATAGAAAATCCTTTGACTCTTGCGAAAAATTCCACACATATTGTGAGTGCAACACAAAGGAACAAGAGACTCGCCAGTTCTTCTGCAAACTACAAAATCTCTTCAGGGAAAAGACGGCCAACAAAGAACTCCAGTTTTGATATATCAGGTGAGTCTTCAACTGTCTCCAACTGTTCATATCTTCACGCTTCTTATAATAATTCTTATAGCTTGTAATGTAAGTCAGCTGTGACGAGGAAAATAAAACAAAGAAATTGAGTTATTCACGCCAATAAATGTTGTAATTTTATACTCTCCTAAAAGTATAAATGTATTGATTTTCGATCATAAATATAACTAAAGGTATTTAATTAAAATAATATTTCTCTAGTACGTGTTTTTGTGATCATTGGAATTTATGAATAATAGAACAATCGAAATTATCAAATTTTAATTAAGTTGAGATCAGATGATGTTGTATACAAGTAAATGTTTTGTAATTTAATTTTTGGAACCCTAACCTATGAGTTAGTTATACAAGGTGAACCGTAAGTTATGTCATTAATTTCAGGGGGTTATTCTTTGAGATATTTCAAACAAAAAAGTTTAATAAAATTTTGGCTGTTTTTGCTTTCTTTTCAAGATAAAAATTGTTTTATATGAAACATTTCATAGCGTGGTTTATTATTTATTTATTTACGTATTTACTTATTTATTTATTTGCCTATTTACCTATTTATATATTTATTTATTTATTTATCTATTTACTTATTTACGTATTTACTTATTTATTTATCTATTTATTTATTTTATTTATTTATTTGTCTAATTATCTATTTATATATTTATTTACATATTTATTTATTTATCTATTTATCTATTATTTATTTACGTATTTATTTATTTACTTATTCATTTATTTATTTATCTATTTATATATTTATCTATTTATATATTTATCTCTTTATTTACGTATTTATTTATTTACTTGTTTATTTATTTATCTATTTATCTCTATTTATCTATTTATTTATTTGTCTATTTATCTATTTATTTACGTATTTATTTATTTATCTATTTATCTATTATTTATTTACGTATTTATTTATTTACTTATTTATTTATTTATTTATCTATTTATATATTTATCTATTTATATATTTATCTCTTTATTTACGTATTTATTTATTTACTTGTTTATTTATTTATCTATTTATCTCTATTTATCTATTTATTTATTTGTCTATTTATCTATTTATTTACTTATTTATCTATTTACTTATTTATTTATCTATTTATTGATTTATTTTATTTATTTATCTATTTATTTATTTACGTATTTATTTATCTATTTATCCATTTATTTATTTACGTATTTATTTATTTATTTATTTACTTATTTATTTATTTATTTATTTATCTCTATTTATTTACGTATTTATTTATTTATCTATTTATCTATTTATTTATCTATTTATCTATTTATTTATTTATTTATTTATTTATTTATTTATTTAACCTGGTAGAGATAAGGCCATCAGGCCTTCTCTTTCCCTCTACCAGAGGATTATAACTAAAATATTAAGAATACAATTACAATTATAATTACAATTAATATTAAATTTACAAATACAATAAGAATCCAAGTACCAAAAGATTAACTGATTTATAAAAGCTAGAGAGTTTATTGTAGAAGATTTTACTTAAGTAAAAATTAAACCTACTCTACGCAATAAGAAAATGCTTAATGAATTTATTTTGGGAAAGCCATTGATTTAATTCCCAATATGCTCAGCCAGTTTAAGAGAGCAGTGTATTACGATAATAAATGATTGAAGGAATTTTAGTTTTGTTCTTTAAATGTGCAGAAATTTGATTCGAACAAATGTAACATTGCAAAATTCCTTTGCAGAACAAAAAAATTTATATTTGTTCGGATCAAATTTCAAAACTAAAATCCTTTCAATCATTTATTATCATAATACACTGCTCTCTTAAATTGACTGAGCATATTGGAAATTTAATCAATGGCTTTCCCAAAACACGCTATGAAGTGTTTCATAAGAAGCAATTTTTATCTCGAAAAGGAAGCAAAAATGATCAAAATTGTATTCAACTTTTTGGTTTAAAATATCTCAAAGAATAATCCACTGAAATTAATGATATTACTTATGGTTCACCTGTATAATGTTATTGTCTTTGCAGATATAGAATGTTCCAACTTTGGATTCGGTTTCTTCAAGGCAAAGGTACGTTCCACTGAACAGTTGCAAATCCTGCCGCGTCTGGAGGGATTGAGAAGATGTTCTGTAACACGCGAAGATGGAACAGATTGGTATCTTGTGGATGTGAGTGCTGACAGCTTCCAGAATTGTGGAATAAAAGAAGATCCTGATGTAAATATATTTCTGTTGTTTTTTTAAAAGATAATTTAGTTACTATACTGATTTATCATTATTTATCCAGTACCTATTTATCTTCATAAAGTCTTGAACTTCAATTTGTAGCAATTTTAACTAATAAAGATACTCGTATATGGATCATATGCGGAAACTAAGAGGAAGGCAGAAAATAGGAAAGTTTGGAGAATGCCGGGTTTGCAGCGAAATATCTGCACTTGAGCAGAAAACTATAGGTGAATGAATATGTACATCATTATCCAAAATGTTTGGTAAAAATATTCAGAAGCGTATATAGAACTCCAATTACAACTATTGTTTAGAAACCTATGTGCACGGGATTGTGTACAAGAAGACTATGGACTCCAACACTACCACAACTAACAACTTTACGCTCTTGGTAATGATGAAGCATTGCTGAAATAATGTACCTATCATTAAATTTATTACTTATTTCTTCTTCTTCCTATATTTTTTATTTATTTTAGTAGGTTATTTTACGACGCTGTATCAACATCTTAGATTATTTAGCGTCTGAATGAGATAAAAGTGATAATGCCGGTGAAATGAGTCCGAAAGCTACCCAGCATTTGCTCATATTGGGTTGAGGGAAAACCCCGGGAAAAAACCTCAACCAGGTAACTTGCCCCGATCGGGAATTGAATCCAGGCCACCTGGTTTCGCGGCCAGACGCGCTAACCGTTACTCCACAGGTGTGGACTTCTTCTTCTTCTTCTTCTTCTTATTATTGTTATTATTATTATTATTGTTACTATTATTACTACTGTTATTATTATTATTATTATTATTATTATTATTATTATTATTATTATTATTATTATTATTATTATTACGTGGGATTTTAAATCTAATTTACGTAAGATTTTGCAAACATCACTCTGAACGACTATTTTGATGTTGTGGTAAAATATGTTATGATATTATGTTACAGTAATATAATGATGATAATGATAATAATAATAATAATAATAATAATAATAATAATAATAATAATAATAATAATAATAAATATAGCAGGCTTAAGAGTTGTTAAGTCGTAAATGGAACGCGTTATTATTTCAGAGCTGTACGATTATTACCATCTTCTAAAAGTGTGTAGGTTGAATCCGGTGAAGATTAATCTCTATTATGATGATTAGTTACAAACCTCCCCACGCGTCCTAACTTTCTATTAAACCTCTTGTCTTGAATCATGTTACAGATGTTAAATCGTCGATTTTATGTTCTATTTTTCAGGGCCTCCTACATGCTACAATTAGATTCCCACATCACCACGATTTGAACACACCAGAAGACTCTCTTTTGACTTTGAAATGCCAACCTCATCCGAAGGCCAACACAAAAACCACATAAATATAATCTTCTTGTAGTGACATTGCTCTGTGTAATTTGGAGATATTACTGTATATATTGTGTTGAAGTCTATAGTTAAAACGAAATTAATTAATTTAATATGTAGTATCTCTGACTGGATTGGTGTTGTTTTCTAGCTACAAATTTAGTATATAAAGGTTATAATTATATTATAGTTTTATTTCTCACACTAGATGTCACTTGTATAAATTGTTGAGTCTATAATCTGAGGCCAGGAAATGAAATTAACCTTTATTCAAGCAAAACTTAGATTTTTGGTTGTATAAACGCTAATCCAAAATATTTTATTTCTTTCTAAGATCAAATTTAACTGGCGAATTTTTTCAGTTCGGTTTGGTTGAGCTCAATTTAAATTCTTTAGCTTAAAAAAGAAAAATAAATATTGTCCCTGCAAGTAAAATGTTGAGTGAAGTTTATTTTAGTGGTATGCAGAGAAAGAAAGGTCTGTATTAATTTTGCTAAAATAAAATCAAAAACACAAATTATTTATGTTGCATGGAATATAATTGGAAACAATTGTAATTGTTGAATTAAATATGTGAAGGTTTTGTCAACTATTTTCAATCTGCTTATTCTTCAACTGAACTCACTTATATCGTGGACCCTTTATGTTGTGTATCAAGTGATATAGTCAATCATTTTAATCTGTTAAACATAATGTACAGTATTTTACACATGAAGATGTAAAATTTGCTATAGAATAATTTGTCATTGCAGAATATTGCTATTAGTTAATTTCAAGCCACCTTAACACATTGTTTTCATACGATGGAAGAGTAGTGCAACGGAGAAAAATTCTCTCCGGCACTGACATTTGAACCCGGGTTTTCAGCTCTACGTGCTGATGCTTTATCACAGGCATGTCAGAAATCAGACTCTGAATGTGCAGTTGTGTGCGCGGATCGCCGGTCTGTGCAGACTGCATCATTCAAGCGTTGCTCTTACCCGTTCTTAGCTGGAGGGGTGTACAGTAATCTATTCTGCGCTTCTAGGGTTGGATTAAATAGGCATTTGGACATTAGAAACACAATTAGCAGAAGAAAAAAAACACGGTTATTATCAGTGTCCATACTTGACAATTATAATACAAGAAACTTTAGGCTTATTCAGTTATACTTCACAATGTGGTGATTTGTAAAGCATAATTTATTAATATGATTTTTATATAGTATTTAAAGAAAAAAAATGTTGCAGTAATTTCGAAACAACAAAGAACGAACAAGTATTTCATTTTACGCAGTAGGTACTAATTATTTTAAAGTAATACACCCTACTCTTTCATTGTTCGTCGAGCATCTTTATTTATTGGGACAATTCGTACAAATGTTGAAGAAAATATTATACTCCCAATTAATCACATTCAGTAGGACATTGTGAAGTTTTTACACTCAAATAATTTCCTTACTGTATGTCAATATAAATTAACATTAATATTAATAAATGCTATAAATTAACCTTAGAATTTAAATTCATCAAGAAATAAGTGCTGGCAATAGGCCTATCATATTTTGAGAACTTTACTAATCTGATCTAAACTGTCACAAGACTATTACCTCGACATGGGCTGATGAAAGCATTTCATTTTAAAATAATTATTGTTGGCTGAGGAAACCATTATAACAATTATATTATATGATTCGTAATTTCTCTTCTCCGTTATCTGTGAACTCCTCACTTTATTTATCATAACTCATTCACAGACACAGCCAAATCAGCACCAGTACTGAAACTGCATTACTAAAAGAAAAGCTGATATGCTGTTGCAGGTCTGTACAGCCCTGTCGCGTTCCCCTCCAAGGCGATTCACTCCCTCCAGGTAGGGGAATAGAAAGTGCACATCGCACAGAGACTACTGCACAATGTGCAGGGTTTTGGCATGTCTGCTTTATCCACTAAGCCGGGATTCCCATCCCGGTGTCGGATCGAATCGTCTGAGTTTAAGTTCCACCTCTTGGGTTCCCTCTGGTGGCCTGCCGTCTGCACTACGTCATAGATGTCTATGAACGTAGGACAATGTCAACATATATATATATACACACACACCCACACATTATTTTCAGTTTATTTTTCCTTTCTCACTTCCCTGTTTTGTTTCTGTTCTTAATAAGGATAGGTTCGTTTTCCTCGTTTGTGTTTTGTAAATTTTGTAAATTGTAAATCATGTACATTGTAATTGGCTTTGCCTATTATGTTCATAAAAAATAAAAATAAATAAAGTGATATTGGGAAAACAATATCGTCGACGTTTCTTGCACCAATTAAATTTTGAGCTGCCGCGTAAGTATTACTGGGAATATACAATGTCGCCAACATTCCTTGCATCAATTAAATTTTGAGCTGCCGCGTAAGTATTACTGGGAATATACAATGTCGCCAACATTCCTTGCATCAATTAAATTGTGAGCTGCCGCGTAAGTATTACTGGGAATATACAATGTCGCCAACATTCCTTGCATCAATTAAATTTTGAGCTGCCGCGTAAGTATTACTGGGAATATACAATGTCGCCAACATTCCTTGCATCAATTAAATTTTGAGCTGCCGCGTAAGTATTACTGGGAATATACAATGTCGCCAACATTCCTTGCATCAATTAAATTTTGAGCTGCCGCGTAAGTATTACTGGGAAGCAATGTAGTCAATTCAATCCTCACGTTTCTCGCCTATAAGATATCAATAACTTATCTAGGGAAACAAAATTTACGAAATTCGAGAGGTTCCTTCAAGTGCGGGCCCCTAGGCAGTACTTTTTTTTCGCCTTCACGTAGGGCTGCCTCTACCTATATCCAGAGAAAATACACTGTATATCCACAAGGTTCTGTAATTGACTACCTACTGTATAATATGTTAAAAACTCTAATAAGTTTATTTAAAATTAAAATAACAAATAAATAATACCAATATTTTAAGAAACATTACTTCTATAGTGTATGCATACAGTACAATATACCAATATTTTGAAATCAGAAATAAGAATACCGTCTATTGAGTACTCTATAGTCTGAATTACAATATACTTGTTATTTATTAAGACCTCTGTTACATTAATGTTCAATAAACTTTTGTGTTCAATCTTCCATTCTGGTCCACGAAAAATAGCTGTCTTAGAGCATTTAGTTATTCTTTTCATCATTAGATGTCGTAGCTAAAGACTTCGGCTCACTGGTTCTGCTTAGGCTTTCGTAGATGTCACTGTCGTAATCCAAGGAACTGTTAAGTGGGAAATTAGAATCGTGGAGTAAGTACGAGTGTTTACTCTATGGCTATAATGAAAATTAATTTACAATAATTCAGCAACAACCAACCAGTCTCTCATATAATTAACCGGTATTATCATCGTAACATCATCTTTCTGTGGAATACATATTTCAGTGCGTTGAAAGATCAGAACAATGGAAACATATGACGGTAGTGAAACGCATCTGACCTCACTAATCGATAGTGTTGGATAACTTCTTCGTGTAAGTGTCGCTTCTTTAATTATTACTTCTATGAATAGATGGCGAAGTTAACAGTCAGTGCCGCCAATAGTACATAAATATACCCGCATTATAAAATTCAAAATTTCATCTCCCTTTAATCATTATGTAAAAATATTACATTTAGCGGGAAACCGCTGATAATGTCAATTATGAGAATAATGTATACTTAATCTACATCGACATTCTCCCAAATACTTTTTTACCCGTCCCAAAAACAGGGTCACCTATTGAGAAATAGCGGAACTATTTCAAAGTTTGTCAATTTTTTATATCTTTGGTTCAGACTTAACCCGATCATAAAATCATAGTTCAGACACATTCGTTAAAGGGTTAGGTACAGCTTACAGCAGTAAAATTTTGTAAATATTCAACATTTTTTTCCTCCATTACTGTATCTTGTACAAAAATGAAAATTAGTATGTGTAAAACACTGTCCTTCCTCTATATGAAACAAATATTTTTATGATTTAAAAAAATTATTTACATTTTTTTTTTCAAAATTCAGTTCACTGTGCTGTGATGAAGCGATTCCCACATAACTCAAAAACTATCAAACTTTCTGCATATCATATCTACAAATCACTTCTCTATCTTTGATAAAAAATAAATCCATTTTAAAAATGGTCAAATATCAGTATTTTCTTCTAACACAAAATAACAAAAATATTATTTACTAAGGAATGTAGTTGAAAGAGCATGATATTGTAAACATGAGTTTCAGCAATAAAATAAAAGAGAGAGAACATGAAAAAGTTAACAAGTTTATGAGTTATGAGGGAAACGCTTCATCACTGCACAGTAAACTGCCATCATTTTGAATTTTGGAAGAAAAAAAAAAGGATATAAACATTTTTTTTAATCGTAATTTTTTTTTTCATATAGCAGAAGGACATTGTTTTGCACATACTAATTTTCATTATTGTACAAGATACAGTAATGGAGGAAAAAAATGTTGAATATTTCCAAAAATTTTACTGCTGTAAGCTATATACCTAACCCCTTAATTTGAGCCGTTCAGAGCAAAAGTGGTGTAAGTCAAAATTGAGTAATGAGGTTTAAAGTAAAAATTCTGTAAAATACAGCGCAAAGTAGTACTTAATATGTCCTTCTTGCTATCCACTGACTACTAATAGTTTAAATAAATTGAATATTAATTGCTACTTTGCGCTGTATTTTACAGAATGTTTACTTTAACCCTCATTACCCATTCTTGACTTACACCACTTCTGCTCTGAACGGCTTATTTGTTGATGTAAATGTGGCTTCTTTAGTTATTAACTCTATGAATAGATGACTTCAGATGTTACAAACAATTGTTCTTCCTCTGACGTATATCAAGTTCTGTCTGATAATAGATTTACATACCAGCCAGAATTTCACTCATATGTTTATATAACTAGGCTCTAACATCTGCGAGGCTACAATTTTATTACATCAGTGAAATTACCTGACATTCGTCTTACTATAGTAGACACCTACATATTTCGGAAAACCCCCAGCAAGAAATCAAATAAAGCAGGAGTGGAACTCACGCCTGCAAGCAGATTCAAAACCCAAGTTCCCCTCTTTACCCAAGACGATGCCACTAACCCCAACTATGATGCATATTTTTTGTGTGAAACGTCTGTATTAGAACTACAAGGAGAGAAAAATTGCAACGTTTCGACATGGAAGATTTACTCTGAAGTCATTCGTGGTAGCATGGAAACATAAGTGTAAGATAAACTTCGTACCTCTTACTTAGTTTTCTACTCTGTCCGCATCGCTTCTTTGTTCACTTAATGTGTCTTGAGGTTTTCTTTTCAGTTTTCCCCATCAAAATTCTCCAATGTTCGTTCAAATGGAAAATTGAAGTGAGACGAGTGGCCAATAGGCTTGCGGCCCCATCTTACCTTGCAAGGATGCCTTTCTGGCATGCGTTTTAAATCTTTCTGTGCCCAGTTGTCCTAATTAATTCATTCATTCATTCTTCCGTCCGTCCTACGTTCGTCAATTCATTAATTCGTTTAAGGCTGACCTCTTCCTCATGAGGAAGGTGTTAGGTTGAGTAAATTGAAGATTTTTTCCCTTCAAAATTCTCTTAATTTCCTCCTACGAAATGGGGAAAAAACGGTGTGAGACAAGTGGCCAAAAGGCTTGGAGCTCACATAGATTTTGCCTCACAGATTCAAATTTATTTGCAAGGACTCGCGATCGCGTACGTTTTAATTGTTTCTCCTCCAATTTCGCCTTCTTTCTTTGCGATCTTTCCACGCTATCACAAACCCCCAAACATTTCCTAAGCCCGGAAAACATTCCTTTCCCATCTTGCATCGGAAGCTTATCGGTCCCACATTATGACCTCAGATCGATCGGACCGTGTTTTATAACATGTTTAGGCCTAATAATTGCGTGTTTTTAGCATTGTCAACTTTTATCTAATTAACTTCGAAAGAAAAAAAGTTTGAAACCGCAAATTTACCACCAGAAAGCTACATATGGCTACATGATTACTGTATTGTTACAATTTTGAAATTACAATGGAAATATTAATAAATTTTACTAAATAACGAAATAGAACCATTCTATAAATCGTAAAGGTATAAAATAATTGGTTCTATCGGAATCAATTAAAGAAGAACTTCCTGAAAGAAACTATTTAATCCGAAAAAAAAATTAAAAGTAATGAAACGGAACCGTTGAGTGAAATCGAGGTTTCTGAGATCAATTTTAGATGTGATTCAGAAATCTATACTAATAATAAATCTGTAGCCGACATTTTTCAGGTAATTTTCGATTTTCCAAAAATAATTAGTCCTAACATATATAATTAACCACCCTGAAACCGAAAATCGCATTTTTTAAATTTTTGTTTGTATGTCTGTCTGTATGTTTGTTACCTTTTCACGCGATAATGGCTGAACCGACTTATATGAAAATTGGAATATAAATTAAGTTCGTTGTAACTTACATTTTAGGCTATATGGTATTCAAAATACTTTATTTAAAAGGGGGTTATAAGGGGGCCTGAATTAAATAAATCGAAATATCTCGTTTATTATTGATTTTTGTGAAAAATATTACATAACAAAAGTTTCTTTAAAAATGATTTCCGATAAGTTTTTTCTTTCTTTGCAAAATTTTGTTAGGACTGATATTTAATGAGATAAATGAGTTTTAAAATTAAAATAACGCCATCTAAGACGGTGCAATGAATTAAGAACAAATGACTTCGTCTATAAGGGGCCTTGGACATCAACAATCGAAAGCTATTAAACATAGCCTACAGAGAACGTTTCTGCGTTTCTATGAAGTAATATCAGAAGCTAAATTGTATAATTAATTATTATTTCACCATTGGAAAGTGTAGTTTCTCTATATGGACATAATGCTATAATGTTATTACAGTAACGTCTGAGTAAATCGAGGACAGGTAAGATCAAAATAGCTTCTTATGCACAGAAAATTTGATAGGCTATTTTGTACATTCGTTTTCTGTATTTCTTAAAATAATATTTATGTACACTCATTTTAATCTCAGAGAATTAACAAACAACGAGAGTGTATTGATTTAGTATGCAGTAATAGTACGTTAGCTTAGCAATCCATTATTTTATAATTCAAATTTTAACTACGCTCCATTGAATCGTGTTAAAATGCATAAAATATATATGCAATAAATGCAATGCAAAAAAAATTGGGTAATGAGCGAAGCAGATTATCTTGCGCTGTTGTAAAAGTTGTTCCCTGGATCAAACGTCCTATTTTAATTATGTAATTACTTTATATTTATTTCTAACAGGTGCAGCGGAGCGCACGGGTACGGCCAGTGAAGAAATAATTCAATTACCTATTGTGTATGGAGAAAAAGAACATTACTATAGACAAAACTGACTCCAAACGTAGAACGAGTGTGTGATGAAACATAACTAAAGCGAATTATATTATCATATACCCAAGATAAAATTAAACATTCGCAGATCAAGATGAAACATTGAATTATTTGGAGTTTGTAACAACAAAAAAGAAGAAGAAGAAGAAGAAGAAGAAGAAGAAGAAGAAGAAGAAGAAGAATCTGTAGGACATACTGAATATTGAATTAAGTAATTGCTAAATTAAAATATATCAGAATAATAGTCCTAATGTTACCAAGTAAGGAATAAAATGTGTTAAAATGTAACGTTTTGGGACACAATAATATGTATTTACGTGTTTAAGCATTAAACTTCTACCACAACGCATTGGCTGATGGGGATTTTTTATGAGTTCCTTGTTTTTGTCTACGTGACATTCAGCTCGCATATGATGGGACTTCTGTTAGGCATGACTGCACCTGAAATACGTCACATCTGCTGTGTTTGGGAAAAGTGGCATAAGTCAGTTTCCACAAACATTTTTTAATAATTTATTGACAACTTACGGAACATCTGCTCGCTTGGGAAAAGAGACATAAGTATTTCTCCCATTACAATAATTCATACAGAAAAAAATCAAATCGACATATACCAGTGCGAAGACAGTTTTGTTTTCCTTCTGTAAAATTAACGTTTTTGACTTGTGCCGCTTTTCCCGAGCACTACAGACAACGCCATCGGACAGCGGATTAATATAACGAATTCGCGAGAAATTTAAGTTAAATGGAGAGTGCGCTATACATACAGATTAATATTATTTATATATTTTAAATGTATTTATAACGTCAAAGATATGTGACTCAGTTTTTTAAAATTACAAGGATTACAAAGACTTTATTGCAAGCAAAAATTACATACAATAACAAATATTTTACAATATCATTGTAATACTCGTATATGAATATTCTTCAAAATTCGGAATTGATTACCAACCTCATAGTCAAATAGCCTACATATTACAATTTATTGTATAAATACAATGTAACTGGGTCACACCCGAAAAAGCAAGATGCTTGAGGTCGGGTGTGACCAAGAAAGGAATAATAGGCTAATAATAGTGATAATAATAATAATAATAATAATAATAATAATAATAATAATCACAACTGTGATTAAACTGTTAAATGTAATTAACATAAAGTTTAAAAAGAATAAGGATAAAAATAAACAAAAAACAAACGGTACCATAGCCTACAGTATACATAAAAATATTAAGTTAAGAATACAACATTGTTAAAGTGACAGAAAAAAAAATAAATGAAGAATAAGAATTTACATGATTATAGTCTACACCTGTGGAGTAACGGTCAGCGCGTCTGGCCCGGGTTCGAATCCCGGTCGGGGCATGTTACCTGGTTGAGGTTTTTTCCGGGATTTTCCCTCAACCCAATACGAGCAAATGCTGGGTAACTTTCGGTGCTGGACCCCGGACTCATTTCACCGGCATTATCACCATTTCATTCAGACGCTAAATAACCTAGATGTTGATACAGCGTCGTAAAATAACCCAATAAAATGTAAAAAAAATTACATGATTATAATTTTAAAACAGTTCAAGCACTTGTTTTTTGAATAATGTATTGTTTAATAATTTTAGTTTAGGATTCCTCTTTATAAAATCATTATATAATCTTGGACCGTAACTAGAACTGTGCCTTAGACCTGCTTCAGTCTTACATTTTGGTTCAATGAGGGGGAGCGAAATATTGTATCTTCTTGTGTTGTGGCCATGATCGGATGATATGAGTTTAGCTTGAAATACAAATAAAATACTGAGTACGCTACAGTATTGTAGTAATTACAGAAGTAAATAGTATATAAGATATTTAATGAATATACACAACATTTATGGTACACCTTATAGGGCTATCAAGTCAGATCATTCCAGATGGCGTCCTTTATTTTCAATATTAAATACGTGTTTTAGAAAGTGAGCTGTGCTGTTTCATAAATAAGCTTAAATAAAGTAAATAATTTCTTCTATAATAACTTAATTTTGTTATATAAATTAAAATTGAAGATAAATTTCTGCTGCTGTCCAGAGAAAACGAAAAGCGTTTTGATTGGTAGAGAATCACGTGACTGGAAAGAAATCTGAACATCAGGTTCCGAAAATTGACTCGGAGCGGACAGCAGCTGGTAGGCGTCGTTCACTTAGAAGTCGGTTCCCGAGCGGGTCAGGTGGGCAAGACAAGGTAGGGTTTCTAGGAGTTGTTTTCGGTGTTACGTACGGGATATCAAATTTGTTGAACGTATTTCCTGTTAGTATTGGACGTCTCAAGAGGCATCAGTATTGCTAGCATTAAAATTTAATAAACAGTCTGCAAAATTATATTTCGTAATAAATAGGACATATACATTCAGTACGAAATAAAACTTCAGACTTCTCTTAGGTTTAATCAAAAGTTAAATGCATTACTGGGATTTAAAACTCAATACTGGAAGGGAAAATTCGAAATTAGCAAGTGTATTTTAACTCTGGTTTTGACTTTGTAGAAATTTTAATGAGAGCTCTGAAATTCTAATCATATTTGTCTGCGAAAAGATCGAAATTTTACCATAATTGACAGATTCGTTGGTTAAATTTTAGAAATTGTGAATTTTCGTGACAAAACTTCGGTAGTCTTAAGTGAAATGTAAACTCGAAAATTTCTAGACTTAATTTCATGTAAAAAAAAATCTGTGCTGTATGCTAATATGAAAATTCATTTTAAGATTTCAAAAGTTACTTTAATGTTGACTTGTAGCTACGTAAAATAATGATGCTTGTTCATATTTTCGTCGAACGTTAAATATTCATTCATGGAAATTTGGATTAAAGCTTTTGGTCCGATAGAACATCAGCTGATACGATTAGCTGTACGATATACCCATGCAGTTTCAAGTTTGAGAATACGTACACAAGTAAGATTGATCGCGACGGTGAAATACGAAAGGTAACAGGGTGTTCATGAAACTATTATAGTGTTTCATTTTAAACGATAATTTGCTTATGTTCTTGTTTGATATTCATAGTTCGCCACGGAAAACACAATTAACTCTCTAAAACTTCTCTATTAGTGGCTGTAGTTGTAGTTTTTGTAGAGTTTGTGGTTTATGGGTTGTAGTTAACATTTTTTCGTAGAGTTTTGTGTGGTTTATGGGTTGTAGTTAATATTCTTGCTAAACTAATTTTTCACAACACACAATAGCCGGCACATTCTGGTGAACTATAAATATTAAATTAAGAAAATAAGATATTCGTACAATTTATGGCGCTCAATTTCAATAATCAAATTGTAATTTTATATAATTACGCATAATGTAACTGCATAATGAATCATTCTCGCAGTGTTTCATCTTTTATCCTAAAATAGGCCTCAAATTTCATTGTTGCTACGTCGCCCTTTTTTTTTTTTTTTTTTTTTTTTTTTTTTTTTTTTTTTTTCGGTATAAGCAATACGAAAGAACTTGGAGAATTCTGAATGATAAACTTAATTGGTCTTTCATAATTAGTTCTGTAATATTTTTCAGCACTATAAGATCTAAACAGTTGAGTAAACTCTTCAGTTCAGAAATCAAAAGTTTATGTGATTAACAATTTCGGGTTTTTATTCGCCATTTCTCAAGGGAAATTCTTGGCTCGTTCACCTTGATATCGAAAGTTGTTTCGTAAAAAAAATGAATAGGAAAGGAATCTGGTCTTTTATAAAACATGTATTTAATTTTCTATTAGAATTTTCGTGAAGCGAGAACGTAGTTCATAATATTTGTACCTGAATTACTTCAAAAGTTTGTACTAGAAAACGCAACAAAATAGATTTAATCCAGAGAATTAAGTGCGAAGCTAAAAAATGTTATCAAATTTCAAATGTAGCCTATGCTTGCAGCATATTTCGTAGAATTTAATGTAATATATTTGACTACGAGCAGAAATGTGCCCCATTCAAACTGGTAAAAACTCTTTAACTTTCCGGTTTAATATTAAGGTTGTAGGTCAAAATCGGTATAATTCTGAAGTGGTTACCGTAAGAAAATCGGTAGTTATGAATGTAACAAGTCTATAAATAACTGAATTGAACTAATCAAAAACTTTTAACGTGAAATTTATTTAAATCTTGAAAACTTGATAAATTATCGAAGGATTTTTATATTCAGAGAAATAAAGGTACGTTTCGGTGGGACTAGATGGAAATAATATTTTAAGGGAATCAAATTTATAGTAGCCTTACATGGATGAGAATATAATACGTCGCAATATATTTCATTAAATACTTTTAACTATGGGAGAGGATAGAACCTGACCTGCTAATGAA
The DNA here is from genome assembly GCF_040183065.1 of Periplaneta americana. Lineage (NCBI taxonomy): Eukaryota > Metazoa > Arthropoda > Insecta > Blattodea > Blattidae > Periplaneta > Periplaneta americana. Next base: position 178,393,322 of record NC_091123.1, read on the forward strand.
CTGATTTTTTGGTCAACCCAAACTGACGCAGAATCTGAACACCTCGAAGAATTGAAATCAAACGGTAAGTTATAAACGTATTGTCTCTAACTTTTCAGGAACAATATTTCTAAAATGTTAGTCTATATTTATATTGCTAGGCATTCAGTACATTAATTTATCGTATGCTTTGTCTACAGGAGCTGAATGAAATCCTGTTTTGCTGGACTGATGGAACTGGAGACCTGGACTTGGCCTACATCAACACCGACTGGATTTGACAGTGAGTTTAAGGCGATAGAACTCTGAAATTGGTAATTTCTATGTTTTCTGTCCTATGAAAATTAATTTTTTCACGCAGCAAGGTCATATGGGCATACATCATACAAATTTTCATCCTGATATCTCAAGTTAATTTTTATTGCATTAATATCGTATTAATATTGCATAAATTTTCATAATTCAAATTTTCTTTCTAAAACTTTCCTCTATTGCTAATACATAAATAAGGAAACTGATGTATGCTTGCTGCATTTGGAAAGAACGTTTTTGAGACTAGATCATTTCTAGTCTCCAATGTTCAGTTTAAACATTAAAACATAAAAAAATGGTCACATTAATTAGTATAACAAAGGATAAGTCGGTTAATAGAGGGTGAGCCGTACCTAATGTCATTAATTTTAGGGGATTATTCTTTGAGATATTTCAAACAAGGTTTAATACAATTTTGTTCGCTTTTGCTTTCCGAGATAAATTTTTGATATGAAACGTTGCATAGCATGTTTTGGGAAAGCCATTGATCTAATTTGCAATGTCCTGTCAATTTAAGACGGCGTATTACGATAATAAATTTTTAAAATAATTTGTTTTATACTTTAAATATGCAGAAATTTGATTCCGAGCAAACGTAACATTTCAAAATTCCATTCGAGAAGGAAAAGTTAAATTTGTTTGGATCAAATTTCTGCATATTTAATGGACCAAAAATTAATTTTTAAGGTATGTTATCGTAATACTGTTTTCCTAAATTTACTGAGTATAATGGGAATTAAATTAATGGCTTTCCAAAAATATTAACTATTTCACATCAAACCATTTTTCTCGGAAAGGAAGAAACGAATGAATAAAATTTTACTCAACTTTTTTGTTTGAAATATCTGTAAGAATAACACCCTGAAATTAATTACATTATTTAAGATTCATCCTGTAGAAACATATTTATGGCCGTCTGAAAAATTTCAGGTCATTTGAAGAGAAGCTTGATTCACTAGGCTGTATTGGATTATAAGATTCACTGAAAATTACTGTTAATAAAACCATATTCACTGTAAAAAAAAAGCATATCTTATGTTGGGGCTTATGTGATACAGGGGTGAACAAACTACAAATTATGACAGCTGAAACATTAAACTATTTTTCGGAAAAATCGAAGCTAATTTAAGTTTTTGAAAATTTTCACTTTTCGCCCATCCGTCTTAATTGCAAGTAAAATTCTGTTAACGTTGTTAATCTTCAACGTGAAGTTTTATTGTTACTGTGATTGTGTTCTAGGCTACAGACGGATCGTCTTAACGCGGACGAAGACTGGCAATGACGCACATTTCTTCGGGACGGAACGTGACTGGACTGGAAAGGATGTCCGCAGCAATAGTAGGTGGTGAATTTTACTGTTGCTTCATGATCAGTAAGGGTCACTGGCTGAACCATCTAGAAACTCGCGAATCACAAAGTGGTGGAGTTGCGCTGTAGGATTTTTAGTTTGTAAGCGTCAAGTCGGCTGGCCTGTGTTAGAGATGTCACTGCATAGTTAAGGACTAATGTTGTTTTGTTGTTCTCTCCACAGCATTCTCACGGTTAGGTGGTTAGGTAGGATGTTTACACTGTTAGGATGTGATGTCAGGATGTTAGATGTAGAAAAGTGCCAATGTGCTGGGTTGCATTGGTAGGGCAGTGCATCGGCAGGCTGTAGGAGACTTGGCAACCGTGTGGTTCAGCCAGAGGCGGACTTGAAGCAACATGGAGAGGTCGCGCACAGCAGTATCAAAATTTTAACGATATCAAATAGACGTTTAATTTCTGTATTCGTAATTTGAAATACAGGAATTGATTGTTGCTTGTTCATAGAGTTATATTGCACTTTATGCACAAGTTGACATCTGAAACGATAATTAAGAACTCAGATTGATGGTGATTCCTTCACAAGAAATCACCATGTGAGAGAATTAATCATTGTGGCCTCTTCCTCGATGGAATGCTTAGCATGCGTCAGGGTTAGAGTTGATATGCCGTACATTCGCCATTTTTATAAATGACGAATGTGGCTGAAAACTCTGGACCTACCTAGTGGAACTTAGATGTAGTTGGTTACCTTTCTGATAACAAAATTGATTAAATTTGACGATGTTCTGGTCATTCTTGAAATGGTCAGTACATCAAGTATTGGTTGGGCTTAAGATTTACTGAAACCGGAAAGGTAACTATTTATAAAAATGGCGCATGTTAGGCATTGGGTACCAGAGCGAAGCAGCTTGAATCTTATGATCGCAAACTTAATTGATTGCAAATGAATATAACAGTTTAATAAGCATAAGGTGAAGATAATATATAAATGTAAAATCAGTAATTAAATGTAAAGTCAGTAATGAAAAGTAAAGTAATATGATATAAATATTAAAAGTTGCTATACAAAGTTGCAAATTAATGATTAATTAATGAGAAATGATTGAGAATTTTAACAAGTTGCTAGAAGTAATAGAGGATAATAATGAATTATTTTTGCGATCATTTATGGATTTTACTGTGGCTGTGGAGCTCAGCCGGTTCATTGGCTGCCGGTTGCGACGATCGTAGTGAACTTCACATGTGGATCCATGTCAGTTTCTCGTCTAATTCTACGTTCCCCTCCCCCTGTTAGGTAGTAGGTGGGAGCTGACATGTGTCCAGGTATGACAGGGATCTACGAGTCGACGAAGCCAATTTCTTCCAAATTTCTTAACTAATACCACTGTAATGGAGTTGATGCGGCCATTTATTAACTTCCCCCTCTCGATCCTGTGGCTCATCGTGCCGAGGGGGTGGCAACAAGGGAATGTGCCAACAATTCTTACAACTGATTGCGTTATACTACAAATTTTTGATTAGTTTCATGAATTAATTTGAAATACCGGTGTTCACTTTAATAGGACTGAAATCTTTTATGGAGGAGACAAGCAGTGAAAACTTAATATAGCCTATTGTAAAGTGATTAAAATGATTCGTGACGTTCTAGAGGAGTGTGGAAAATGCACGTGTTCTCGTCACATTTAATCATAAATACCTGAAATTTCATATCCAGGAGTCATTATTCTAATATTATTGGCTCTATTGTATGATTGTTTCAATTGGAAGAATCTTAATATTATATTCAGATATTTTATGGAAAAATTCTTAGTACTAAAATTCTGTGGTGTACGCCAACAGTTTTTTCACATAAAAAGAATCACTGCTTCTAAATTACTCGTACGTTTCTGGTTTGATAAATTTCCTTAGAAAATGCTTAAAGTAAGTTTCAAACACTGCAGAATCACGTTTCTTAAACATGAAATGGAAAAAAAAAAAATCTGATTGGTCTAATTATGTACCACTGCATTTTTGCTCTCAAAAAATTCTTGTAATATTTTATCTGAAAAAACAAATCCGGCATTCAAATATTGTCTAACTTTTAAAAAATATAAATATGCTTACACTGTATTCACAGTTAAGTTTGAAACTGTGTTAATGGCACATTTCCTTGGCGAAACAGGATCAATGTAAGAATATTAAAGTGAATTGTCCAGCTTCGAGTTCTGTGATCACACGGGTGAGGGAAGACTTGTCAATATATGGAAATCTCAAATTTTTATTTTCTAGGAGTGATGAGATACGGCAAGAGATTGATTCTTGTGGACAAGCTCTCAATTTGTATAACTCCACGAGTGCTGCTAGAGACCCGTTTCTTTATTTTTTTAAAGAACTTGCTCTTAAAATTTTAGAAGCATTAACTTATGCTCTAGCTGGGAAAATATGTAGTCGAATTATAGGAGACTTGTCATTTTCCTTTTGGCAATGTGATATAAAATGACAATTTAGTATAACTTATTATAGGCTACTCATTTCTACATTTCTTGTAGTATTTAGTCCGAAACGATTTAGTTTAATACTAAAATAATAGTGTTTTATGTTAAAATAAAACTTTAGGCCTATAGTTCATGATACTTCAATAAAATTGACTACTTCATAAGTAGGAATCCGGCTGTTCAATCGCGTAACTAACCATAGGCCTATTTGGCTTTTCATATTAGACATAATAAAAATTGTTGAGGGGAGGAAAAAAAATAACATGGCCCTCTGCCGTCCTAAGGCGTTGCTTCCAAAGTCGTGAAATGCCCTACAGAAATAAAACTAGTCACATTACCTGTACTTTGAGAAAGGAAAATTTTATCAGGCTGAAAATTATACGTAAACGGGATCACAGAACGAATTCCAAGGACAAACGAGTATTTGCAAGATTTAAATTTTAAGAGCAATAACTGGTTCAGATGGGTTTTTTAATATCTAAAGTTCAATAAGATTCAATTTACGGCAATGAATAACAAGTGTAATGTTTTTCAGACATCTGGGTCCCATGCTGATACCGTAATGGAGGAAACGTGCTACCAAAGAAGTTCTTAGTCTGTTGTCGACATCTTCCGCAGTAGAGTTGAGGTGTAGTTGTCTGCAGTGGAAAATAAACTTCAGATCTGCTGAAGACAGACATATCCTTCAACTTACATAGGATTGTGTGATCCTATTAAGTAATTAAATTACACAAGACTTAACTTACTTTGAAATTACGTTATTAATATTTGGAATAATACAAAACTGAGGACTTAGTTTGCTGGATTTTCTAAGTTATGAAATGTATACAAACAATTTTGTACGTAATTAGGTGCTTCCTTTGTTTAGATTTTTGCTACTTGGAAATCTTTCCCCTTGCATTGACAAATACCCTGAGGATATGCAGATTAAGATTGCTATTTCTTAATTGTTTCAATATAATGTAGTAAACAGTTAATTGTTAACTTTAGCCTCAGACTTGACTGATAATGTAATTTCTACGTGACGGCAGGAAGTTATTCTAGGGAATGCTTCCATGTATTTATGGAACAGAAGTATGAGGGAAGTATGTACTTTGTTTTTGAAAACTTTGCCTTCAAACATCCTCTAATATTGATAGCATATGGCATATCTATTCTCAAAGTTGTATTGTGAATTGACCGATATATATATTTGTAAATTGTTTACATTCATACAGCTGATAAATGATTATAACGATGTAATTGTAGTTTAATGGCAAAATAAATGGGGAAAAATGCTAGTAATTGTGTTGAATTTTATCTGATAACGTCCTTAAAATGCCTTGCGTGATCCTATTATTTTCCATAGGCTTGAATACCATATTTACTCGGCTATAATTCCATCCCCTGAAGTACCCGTTCTCCTTTGTCTAATTTTTACTGTTAAATGGCGATTGGTGGACTTGAATTATTTTCTCTAGCTTCCCAATGGAGTGTTTAAATACTTTTTGTCGAAAGACAAAATTTTGTATCTAATTTATTTTAATTAAACATACAAGATTTATATCTTAAATATAAAATGGCTTATTTTTTTCAATTTCCTACCTAAGATTTTGATTTTAAGATGTTTGCACAGACACACCTTTCCACAATTTTGAAATAGAAGTAAACCAAAAATAGCATCTTATAGCCGAATAAGTACGGTGTCTTAGATGACTTATGTTCTTGTAAATCATTCTTTTCTTGAGAAATCTTTGAGAATGCAGGACTAATAAACTCGAAGTGTAAGACACTACCTTTGCAATAGGACAATTGATTGCCTAAAAGTTTGCATTGTTGCAGACTAAGATTTTGTGTTGTGTAGTTAATTGACGGAATAGGTCGGGAAAAGGGTAAATTATTTGTTGGGGGAGAGGAAAATAAGAAATAAAGCTGTGGAAAAATGTCGAATTAAAGTCTTTACAAATGCGAACGAATATCTAATTCATATTTGTTGCTAAGGGGCAGATTCTTAAAGCCAAATATGGGATTCTGCATTCTTTTTCCGCCTTCCTCTTAGTCTCCGCATAGGCCTAGATCCATATACGCCTATCTTAATGTTTCCTTTCGTGTGATATCTTGTGATCAAAATTTTTTTTAGAGTTCACTACTTCCAATGCAGACACATCTTAGTGATTCAGCCGATTTTTTTTCCTGATCATTTTCAGCGTCGCTGTTTTTGACCCTGTGTTTAATTTAATATTCCTACTCGTGAGACACTACTTCGGCAATAAGTACCATGGTCATCGTAATGAAGTCCTTCCTCATTAATTCCTGCCTGATCTTACTAGTGACAGAGGGACTAATCTAACCTTTAACCTTCAACCTAACAATGGAAGAAATAGCCTATACTCAAAATTAAAATACGTATTTCTAAATACTGGGTGTTCAGTTCAAAATGTGTCTTGGCTCGCTGTATGCCGTCATGTGGCTAGCTGATGAGCCTAGAGAATTCAATCTTCCTACACTTCCGCAGCTCAGGTGTATAATCTAAGAGGCAGAGAAGTTGGCTAGCAAGTACGGCGTTCATTCTGAAGAGTACGTGCCGATACGTACGGTAACGCCGGTAGTGGCAGGAATGTGAACTGTTTGGAAATACGTACTGTCGGGATATGGGGAGAGGGTTAAGACGATTACTTACGTATTTGTTGACATTAACTTCGACGGTCAACATGGACACGGAGCATTTGATTTGTGTTGTGGAATGTTACCGTACGCAACCGATGATAACAAATATCCTGCGTACGACTTGCCGGCGCAAAACACAGTTCGAAAGAGGTTATGGTAGCACACAGACCGTACAGACCGCCATCTGTTGCTACGACGTTCAAGTTATACCGTACACGTTCTCAAGTTCAGATTGAAGAACGCCTTAAATAATAGGCAACTTCTCTAACATATAAGCTGAAACTCGCTTCAAATCGGTGACCCAACAGTGACGTCATGACACACTTTGAAATGAACACCCAGTATTAACAAGTCTTTAGATAATATCATTCCTTCTTAGGCAACGATGATACAATAACAGGGGTAAGATAGATCTGAAACATTAAACTTTTTGGAATAAATTATTTTTAGTGTAGCGGAAAAACTGTAAAATGTAGCCTAATTGTTAATACTAGATACTGCGATTTTATACCTCGTCAATATTATGAAGAAACGTTCATTTACCTATTTCGAAGCTACGTATCGGTTACATCATCAGGGAAGTCAAAGAAGGGATCTGGTCCAGGAATGGAGAATAGCTTTTGGTAATGGATCTAACAGATGGCTTCCCCATTTCCTTATTTTTCCTGATGACGGTCCAACAAGCTTGGATAAATTGGAATGTTTCTGTATCTCTAACACATTACCGTATGCAAAAGCCAGAAATGACACAGCGTTGAATATTGCGGAGCTGTTATATTATAATTTTTATTGTAGTTTGTCCTTAAATAGACAATTATTGCAAATACAAAACGGTAAGAAAACAATTTGTCTTAAATTAAAATAGGACTACATTCTAGTAAACGCATGAGAGGAAAATCTGCGTCTTCCAAGAAATTACCTTAGTTTTGTAAAACTTCCTGTAAGTATACGAATATATTGTTATATATCTCGTCATTCAAAAGACGAATTAACTCTAAATACAAACACAACACTCAAATAGGCTACACGTATTTTGTAGTTAATAAGTTAATAATGTTAGATCTATGCTTCTCAAAAATTTGGACATATTTAGGTTACAATTCTTCAATTTTTCTCATAACACAAACCACCTATGATTTCAGATACATTTATTATCGCTACATAACAAGAACCATATGAAGTAACCCATAGCCTACATTAATCTACATGACATTATTATATTATGAATATTTATTACAGAATTATATTTTTAATAATTCTTCCGATTGTTCGGTGTTTCTTTCTAAAGCAAGTAAAGAAATTTTGTGCAGTATGCAATTTAGCTACGTTGTATGTAATAGGCTTGTCATATTTTAAAATCTTTCAGAATCGTAATCTGTAATCCATTATTACCATTATAAAATTAATACACTTGTAGTTTAGCATGTGATAATCCATTCTGAACAATAAAGTTTTCACGAAATTTCCCTAACTATTATAGAGGAGAATACAAAATATTTTGCATGTGATTTTCGTGACATTTATTTCATACATAAAATTTTCATACTTAGAATACATCGTTCAGCCATATTGATTATGTGTAAGGACTAATGAGCGACGCCTAACTGTTATAGAAGCTAGTTCCCTATTGGTCGGTGTCATCGTTGCGTTGTCACGTGACAACGCGCGATTGGTTGTTCAAATATTCGCGCGTTCAATTAAAAGTCGGGGTTCAGAAAATTAACAGTCACTTTGTTGTTAGACGTGGTCGAGTGAAGTTACGTCCGTTGAATCGGAGTTGTGACAATCTCCTTTCTGAAATTTCACTGCTGATAATCTGAGATGGAGCCATTCTTTCTTTTTATGGGTGCATTTGCTTCAGATGCAGCATCGAGTGATATGAGAGTTGATATTACTGGAAGACTTCCTGTTGAATTGGCCATTATAATTCTAAGGTAAGAAAGTTAATTTTCGTCCTGACTTTTGTTGTTATTTTGTAACATTCACGCACATACAGTTAAAATAATTTAATATGTGTAGACTTTCAACTGAAATTGATATGCAGTTAGTAACAATACGTATTAACCTGCAGAATTGTGCACGAGTTTGCAAATTTCATCTCATTATTCTGTATACTGCATGGCTATATTAATATCTCGGCAATATAGAAACTTGGATAGGTTATTTCTGCAGACGAGGCCTACTTACCGCAATATGAACAATCTACTGCATTTATAGGAATAAATCTTCATTTTCTACCATTGTTTACTTAGGTTCAGAAACCAATCTAACCTATTTATCTTAATATTATCAAACAGTAAAACTTAATCGAGATAAATGTTGCCTGTTTGTTATCGCACATTTAATTAAAATTGATATAATTCCTGAGATCGCTATTTGAAGTACCCACTGTTTCAAGTAAGAATTCTTGAGGACTCTGCCCCTCTGTTATTCATTCATTTATTTTATTCCATAGATCTTACATGAGCAATGAAGCTTTAAGATATGAACAAGTAAAAAAATTTACAATATTACAAGTACAATTTTTACAGTTTTACAATTTAGTAATTTTCTACAATTTTTACAATTTGGTGCAATTTTGTACAATATTTTGGCGAGATGTAGTGAGATGAGGTGAGGTCCGGGGATTCGCCAAAATATTACCCGGCATTTGCCTTTTGGTTGGGGAAAACCAAACAGAGAAACTAAACTACTTACCGTAGTATTTTTAAAACTAGAGAGAGTTCATTACGTCGTTTGCAGTAGTAACCTAACCTTTATTAACAGAAAGCATTGAGATTCCTGTCTCTCTTTAAGTAGACACAGAAAAAGCCTAATATATTATCTTAGTGTTGTTAGACAGTTTAGTGCAATCTGGATTGAAACTTGATTTTATATTCAACACTTCACTTATTATTCCCTCTATCACTTCTATCCCTCATCATAGAACGTCTTTATACTCATCTTTCTATACTGCAGAAATACCTCGCCTCTGGAATTCGTTACCTAATGACGTCAGGGACTGCCGGATTTTATCACAATTCAGAATTAATTTGGAAAATTTTGTCTTAGTTAATGTTTTTTAGGTATTGCTAGAAGTATTGATTTGTGTTTTTTTTTTTTCATTTTCTTTTTTAATCTAGATCAAAATTGCAAGGTCCTTGTTTATGTTCGTTAATTAGTTAGGATATAATTAATTATGATACTTAATCACTCATTTAAAGTTTGTGTGACTCCAACCTGTGTATATTTTTGTGTAGCTTTACTTTTTTATAGTGTTTTTTTCTCTCTCTCTTTATTTCTTGTGTAGCTTTACTTTGTATATAGTGTATTTTTTTCTGTTCATTTCTATTATTGTATTTGTATTCCTGGTGTTGTGGAAGAGAAGGCCTGATGGCCTTAACTACACTAGAATAAACAAATAAATATTATTAGTTCTGAATTTGAAATTCATTTGTGTAAATTAATTATTAGTAGTTGTAATCTTTGTTTTAATAACTGAAATTGTTGTTCGCAGGAATCTGGACCCCAGGTCTCTGCTGTCAGCAGCCATGGTGAATAAACGATGGCTGAGCTTGTGTCGTGCAGATTCTGTGCTGCGCCAGAGAATAAGACAACAGATCGTCACGGAGCGGCAAGAACGACTCACTCCGTTCACAGTGACTGTGGAGAGAGACATTCAGCAACCCAGGCCGTTCTCAGCTGTGAATAACAATCGTAGGATTACTTTCAATCCTGTATCAAGTAAGTTCCTGTTAAACTCCTAATTCATTTGACATATCTTCCGTGAGTTGGAGATTGGCCACGGTATTTGTAGTTGTAACTAAATTATAAATATACAGAGATTATTTACAAGTGATTGTAGTATTGAACATTGTTAGGCATATATATATATTTACGAAATTTCATATAGCAGAGAAGGTAGTTAAGCATAAAAATTTAGTTATCTGTGGAATTGAGTGTGTAATCTTACTAGAAGCATTGCAGTACTGTAGTCTGGGACTTTTGGACAATAGTTTGATCCTTTTTATTTCGCCTTCATATCAATATCATTAGGCACAAGAAAATAAGTTATTAAATCATCAAAGTTTTAATTAATTTATGGATTACAAGGTTTATATGAGGAAACGAAAAGGAGGACAGAATATAGGAAAGATTGTAGAAAGCTATGTTTACAATGAAAGACGTGCCCTTGGGCAGAACACTATATGAATAATCAATCTTCTTCATGTATCCAGCCGCTTGCTGACAACATAAAGTCCACTATAGTCCATTGTAGTCTATTCAGTTGTTGTTTTTCACGACAAATGAGGGGTATTTTGATCGGTGTTCATTATAGATGCCTGTTGCTAGTAGCCAGAGTTGGGGTGTAGTCAATATATACTGCAGGGCTGTGTCTTCTGCAACTGGTCCTAATGATTTTAATTTACTTCTTTTGTGGTTTATGGATGGACAGTACAGAAGAATATGTTCCAGATCTTCATCATGATTATTACACCACAGACAAGTAGGATTATCAGAAATGTGAAATCGGTGTAGGTACAATTGAGTGACAATGTGACCTGTTCTGGCTCTTGTTAAAAATGTTTGGACATGTCTGGGCAAGTTTTTGTATATTTCCAGGTCATTAGGTATCTTCTGTACAGACTGTAAAATTTTTCTATTGTCAGAAGAGAGCCAATTGTTGATCCATAGGTTTGTAAAATGAGACACCAAATGAATGTGTCAAACTTTCAACAATGGGTGAAGAAATACATATTATACTTCTCGGGTTGATCTGTCATTGTGGGTTAACTTCGGACTGGATGAATTTTCCAAATATTTCAAATTGCATTCCTTTATTGGGTGTATTCAACGACAAATTTCCTTGAACACTTAATTATATTCTTAAGCGTGACTAATAATAATAATATTAAATGCGATTATAATAAGTTTTTAATTCAAATAATTTCATAGAATCACAATCATGAGTCCAAATACAAAATCATTCAAATTATAGTGCAATTGGCCTACTTAAAAGTAATAATGATTCTAAATTTACTTAATTCTCTGCTTTTATATGTGTATTTATATTGATCTCTTGGAAGCCTTCCATCTCGTGTGACCAAACGTGCTGGATCTGGCACTGTAGGGCCTATTCAATCTTGTCCAGGTTTACTTCTCGACAATTTACTACAAACAATACATTGCCATTTGAAATATAATGGAAGAACTATTATTAGCACATATCTTCATTTCGTGGATCCTGTTGTGTTAAATCTTGAACTTAAATACCTTCACCTGCTTTGATATTCATGCCCTATACTAGACATTGGCGCATGTTCAGAGAAGCAGCTCCAGAGTCAAGAAGCATGGTTGATCTTGCTCATATTTGTTATTTCCTGTCGGATTTATATCCAGAACTCTTTTGAGGCCTTTTTTGCCAGCACATGTTACACCGCCAATAATCCTTGTTATATATCTACATGGTTTTTCAGTCCTGTCGGGATAAATGTGAAGTACCTAATCCTTATCTGAAATGATCTGAAAATCAGGGTTTCGTATTGGGGAAACCCATCTTGTTCATTTCAGAAATTCAGAGGGAGTTATTTTCCTTTTCAGATATAAAACAAATATAGTCCTCAGGATACCGGACTTAATAATCTGTTTTTTCTATATCTTGTGGGGAAATGGTACTCTTTGGTACATAGCACTGCAGGACAATATCTATTTTCGTCCTTAATCATTGCTGTAATGTCGTTCAGGCTCTCCTCTCACCACTCTTCCATACCTACTAGAACCATGTCCGATGTCTGCTCATAATTTACTGAAAATTACTGGAACCACTGTAAATTGTATCTAAGGGCAACATTCAAGTTAAAGTTGAATTTTAAACAGAACATAGTCCATATTATGTTTTATTATTCAGCTGAATGTATTACTCAGACTTACATTCGTATAGGCCTACACTTATGTTGTTCAGATGCATACAAAGCTTCTTGAATTGCGTTGGCAACAAACTTGACCAAATATTTTGCTCAGACTATAGTAGTTTTCCTCAAAATGCATAAAAATGAAAAGCATGAAGTGTCTATATTATTGCTTTATACATTGATGTTTTCATAACAACCGTAAATTGGAACAACTGTAGATCCGTTGGAGTGGCAAAATGATTGAATCCGTCCCAGACTACGGTACTGTAATTTACTGAAGAGAATATTGCTGTGTGAAGTCTCAGCTCATATTAGCAGCATAGCTAAGAATTGTCATTTCTATTGCTTTATTACAGAGTGACCTCCTAATTGTCATCCACATAAAATTGAACCATCTCATCCGTTCATTTCAGACGTGAGTATTTTCTGTAGAAATGAGGTAGTGCGAATAGTGATAGTTTCATTCTATTTATATTAACATTGAGAGTATGCTTTTATTTTAAAGTTTGTTTCAACCATTCTTTCAGTTCCATATTTATATTGCTGAATTTAAACATCAATTTCATCCCGTCATCTCTCCGGTTGCGCCGTAGTTTTAGGCTTATTGTGGTAGACTAGCTTTCTCATTAACACTATTTTCTACCTTTGCCTTAACACGTTTTGTTCATTACGTGTTATTAAAGTGTACAATGAAGGAGGCAAGGCCTGTGTTGTGACTTTGTCATGTGCATTGGCTGTATCACCGATGGTTTAGGAGTGGCAAGATAGACTTCAGTCTGAAATTAGCTTCCGAGTCGATAGATTAGTACAATATTTACCATTCTGAAACAAACTATCATCGTGATAGCTCATACTTTCCTCTCTCGTACATTTCAGGTCTTTCCTCATCTGTATATAATTATGGCTGCTTAAATTTTTTTTCGGAAAAATTCCTACACATGACGCCTTGCAATAACTTACTAACATACTATGCTTGTTTTTCAGATATAGTTCGACCAAATCCAACCCACTTCGAACGTCGTGTGATGCGTCGGTTTACCACATCGTCTCAAACACATTTGGCGGTGGATAGGAAAATGGAATCATCGACAGTGGGCAAAATCAGAAAAAAGTCAACTAAGAAAGTGCTCAGACTGTGAGGAAAATACATACTTTATGTATCAGAGGAGAGGTAGGCCTAATTATATAATATTTTATATCATTCAAAACTGTTTAATAATGATAATGATAGGTAAGAATAATGCGACACATTTTTTCTGTCCAATCTAGAAATTTGATTTCGTAATTATATTATAAAATTGTTCGTGTATTCTGTTGGCACTTTACTATTAACACAATCCTTTTCATTTCAGATCAATAATACGTCTACTTGATTGGCGAGAAATGGTAGTCTACCAAGTGGCTAATCATGTGGTGTGAATTACATTAGGTGAATACAACATAACATTCAAGTGTATTTACCAGCATTAATGTAAATTATACTTACATTCATCATAAATGTGCTTTGACTGTGATAGTACAGCCCGTACGTAGTTCTAACAATGTAGTAATTATTAATTTTAAGATTTACGTCAATATGAGTTCGATATTTGTACACATTAGTACGTCATTATGTAGTTGATTTGTACATAATAGTGTAAGTTCTTAAAATGATGTTATCTTATTGGTGTTAGAATGAACAAGTGATGTCTTTAATGTTACATGAACGTTCTCATTAACTATTAAGATATATGAATGATCTTTATCAGTGTAAATATGTATATAGTGTAATATATAATTGTGTATAAAGTTTGACTTGTATTTGTATAAATATAAAAATGTACAAATTTAGTAACTTCGGAGTGTATGTGAGATATTTGCATGTATTTTTAGATTATTAAATTAAAATAAAAACTCTATTTTGTGTCAATCATTTAAACAACTCTATAAAAGCAAATAAATATCCCTGAATTATTCAGCTGCTTTGATAGCCATCTGTAGGTTGAGCAAATTATATCAGAGTGGCTGTCTTGAAAATATGAACAAATGGTGATAGTTCAACAGTAACATACAGTTAAGTAAGACTACACAGATTAGCAATTAAAATTTCAGCAGAATTTGGTGGAAATTTCGGAGAGATGTAGTCTTTCTCACTCTCAAATGAATTGCTTCATAAAGAAAGGGCATCACTCACATTTTTTTCGAAATCGAGTTAACATTGAATTTCCCATCTTGAATGTTTAACACATCGTTTTATCAAGAAAGGAAGCCAGTTCAACGTTTCCTTCATTGTTATATTGTGTTCGGAATGTGAGCGTTTTGTAAAGGAAGGGACTCGGTCCGGACAGTTTTTCCTCATCTCCCACAACATAGCTAAAATGGACTGATGCACTTTCTTTATGAAGCAATTCGAATGAAGGGTCCACGGAAAGAACATGCTAAGTCAACTTTCGTCAAATTTTCAGGGAAACATTTCTTAACTTCAATGCACTTATAAAACTTTATGAATATATACCTAATTTAGTTTGCCATGTTACAATGCAGACCTTTTGCCATTCAGATTTATTAGAAGGATAGTTAACTTCATGAGCTAGCTTATGGCACCAAGTGTCAACTACAAGTGACTTAGCCAGTTCTTTCCGGGGACTCTTCAAATGCATTTTGCCTGACTCTTTGTTATAATAATAGCGTTGTACCATGGTAATATGGCTAGGGTTACTACTACTTCAGTAGGCCTATACGGCTGACTTATAACAACATTCTCATTATTGAGGACGGAATGGAAGCCAACATAATTGGAGTATTCATTGACTTAATGAAATAGTTCTTTCAAGGTTCAGATTGGAATGTGAAAGACACTAATTTCATATATCTATACTTTAGTAGCGCTTCAAAACTACGGCCTCATTCACTAACTTCCAGAAATAATGTATGAAATGATTACGCGATTTTGCTGTCTTGTAGCTACAACTTTACCAAGTACAGTTTCGTGGTTTTAAAATTCAGCCAAATACAAGTGTTTATCATTGGACCATAATCAGAGCATCAAAACGATGACCGTCAGTTAAGTTCAAATAGTAATCCATGATACGGTAGGGGAGAAACCTAAGCCACTTTAAGATCAGGGAGGCAATAATGTGTAAGTTACACCCAGGTTCATAAAAACTTTGATATTCGTTATTCCTACTAGGTTGAGGGATTAGATTCCAGAATGGCCTCTCTGATTGTCACCCTGTATGCTCACCACGCACTCAAGTTATTTACAGATAACTTTGTTAGGATTAGCCAACATTGGCCAAGACTGTGCAAACAGCAATAGTTAGTCTGGCCAAGAATAAGGGACACAACAATGTAGGCCACTTTGAAGAGGATTTCAACAAAACTACTACTATGCTAAAACCAATAAGTTCAAGGAAATGTTGAAGAATTTAGCTCAAAATTTTCCACCACTATTCACTGTCATAATTTGGAATAAACATTGTACACAAATACAGTACGTATATAAAAATAGCAAAAGTCAATTTGTAGCCATGCAGGTACTTCAAATATAGTGTGTTTGGGTAACAATTTTTAGACTTTGAAGGGCTTGTACTTGATTCATTGATATAATCCAACATATCCTGTAACGGACTTCAATATTTATATAAAAATAGGATTTCTTTCGGATTCATACGTTACGTCATGATCGATTTCTTTTTTTTTTTTAGAAGGTATGATAATCCGTATGAGAGCATATTTCGAATTATCGTTAACTGAAACAACCCTAGATTCAAAGTGATGACTTTCGACTAAAGATTTACAGTACTATGTACGTTATGACGTTATTTAAATACATATATTTGTAATATTCGTATCATTTCTTCAGTTACCTGATTACGTAACAAACTAAGGTGGGCCTAAATTATTAAAATATATCTGAGTAAAGGAAGTATAATATGGCATACCTAAAGATACATAAACATAAAAAAGGTAAGAGAGTAGAATTCGTAACTGTTACATTAATATGTCTTTTCTATTGTAAATGTATTAATTGAATATTGCTTTATGTTCACAGGGTGCTAACTTATATTAAAATTATTGTAGAGAAACCGATGAGTAGAAAATAAAGTGCAATACGATATTATGTGCGTCGTTTCACGGTAATACGTTATTTAACATAATATTACAAAACGAAATGTTTTAGACGTATTCAGGGAAAAGATTCTCGTGAAACTAGTACACTAGCATTCTAAGATATCTGACGTAAGATTTTCTACAAAAACCTTTATAACTCGTTGATCAAAACCAAATATACAAAAAATTGATAAAGTTTGAAAGAGTTCCGCTAATTCTCAAAAGATGGCATCATTAATTGAGGGGTAAAACAGTATCGGGGAAAATTATCATGTAGGATAAGCATAAATTTATTCTCATGATTGGCAATATCAGTGGCTTTCAGCTAAACTCAGTGATATTTTCTCTGCATCAACATTTCCCTCCCCCACACTTTTTAATTTTCCCAATAATGGTGTTACCCATTAAAAAGTAGAGGAACTATTTCAAAGTTTGTCAATTTCTTATATCTTTGGTTCTGACTCATGGCGTGGTTAGAACGTTTGCACACACGATCATGAAATCATAGGTCAAGTATCTTTGAACGTCAATGTGTATTTTTAGTTATTATTTCTACTAATAGATGGTGAAAGAAAAAATCAGTGTTGCCAATAATAAGTAAATATACCAGCATTATAGAATTAAACATTTTATCCCCCACTAATGATAGTAAAAAGCATTAGGTAAATCGGGAATTCGCTAATACGTTAAATATGAGAATAATTGATGACTAATCTACATCATCATTCTCTCCAGCATATTTTTAACCGTCCCAAAAATAGTGTCACTTATTAAGAACTAGTGGAAGTATGTCAGGGATTGTCAATTCGTTACACCTTTGGTACTGACTTATCCCGTGTTTAGACGGTCAAAAACCTGTAGGTCAGAAACTAAAATACATCAAAATAGTAGGCCTAAGGTTTCCAATTGAGAATACATAAATTAAATCATTACGTTCCGGAACATAGAATTTTATGTACGTCTATACATCAAGGTTTTACCGTAACATATAATCTAATGGAGATCTTTTTTAGTTCTTTATCTTCTTCATCGATATGACTTTCAGATCGCTGAACTCCTGTAACGTGGGTCTGTACCTAAAACTCTACGTCACATAATGTTCACACGGTCAATCATAGAGGCCGTAAGCGGTTTTCGAATTCCTGATAAATTTAAGTTCGTTAAATGGAAGGCACATTATAAATATATTAATATTTGATAATAATCCGTGGCGCTACAACCCCTGAAGGGCCGAGACCGACCAACCGGCTGCTGTCCTCACGCCCACATGTCGAAGCAGAGGTGGACGATCATCCAACCAGAATGGAGGTATCGTGTGTTTAGCACGATGATCCCCCAGCCGTTATAGCTGGCATTCGCAACCGGATTTCGCTACATATCTTAGCTCCCCATGTGCATCACGATGCTGTGTGCGCACCGGTCCCATACACTGGCCGAAATTTCATGAGAAAATTTCTTCCCCCATGAGGACTTGAGCCAACACGCATTACGTAACGCGAATCCTAGGCAGGATACCTTAGACCGAGACGCCACGGCGCGGGACATTACTTACTTACTTACTTACTGGCTTTTAAGGAACCCGGAGGTTCATTGCCGCCCTCACATAAGCCCGTCATTGGTTCCTATCCTGATCAAAATTAATCCATTCTCTATCATCATATCCCACCTCCCTCAAATCCATTTTAATATTATCTTCCCATCTACGTCTCGGCCTCCCTAAAGATCTCTTTCCCTCCGGCCTCACAACTAACACTCTATATGTATTTCTGGATTCGCCCTTACGTGCTACATGCCCTGCCCATCTCAAACGTCTGGATTTAATGTTCCTAATTATGTCAGGTGAAGAATACAATGCGTGCAGTTCTGTGTTGTGTAACTTTCTCCATTCTCCTGTAACTTCATCCCTCTTAACCCTAGATATTTTCCTCCGCACCTTATTCTCAAACACCCTTAACCTATGTTCCTCTCTCAAAGTGAGAGTCCAAGTTTCACAACCATAAAGAACAACCGGTAATATAACTGTTTTATAAATTCTAACTTTCAGATTTTTTGACAGCAGACTGGATGATAAAAGCTTCTCAACCGAATAATAACAGGCATTTCCCATATTTATTCTGTGTTTAATTTCCTCCCGAGTATCATTTATATTTGTTACCGTTGCTCCAAGGTATTTGAACTTCTCCACCTCTTCAAAAGATAAATTTCCAGTTTCTATATTTCTATTTCGTACAATATTCTCGTCACGAGACGTAATCATACACTTAGTGTTTTCGGGATTTACTTCCAAACCTATCTCTTTACTTGCTTCCAGTAAAATTGCAACGATGCGGGACATTAATATTTGATATTTAAATATTTTTAAACCTGTATTTAGAACACCAAAAAATATGTAACTCAACTGCGGAAGAATCAAAGAAAATGCTCAAGTACGCTACTGTGTTGTAGTATATTACGGTAGTAAATAGCTTAATGGTCATTTAAAGAAACCAAAATATGTATGTAACGGTTATTTTTTTTTTTTTTAGAATTAACAGTGAAAATAGAGTCATACTGAGCAACCCGTTGAAAGAATGACTCAGTAGCGTATATCTAAATGGATACCAGATTATAAACCAATAGGTGGGTGAGAGACGTGTCGGCAGGCCAAGAAAGCCATGGACATCTATTTTAACTGGAAAATTTAAGACCAGAACGAGCCATAATTGCTCATTCATGAACTGTTTATGATAGTGGTGTACGTAGTACAACATTTGTGATACACCTTGTAACAAGTCAAGTTACTCCAGATGGCGTTTATGATTTCCAAGATTAAATGTGTTTTAGACAATTAACTGTGCTATTTCTTAAATAATTTAACAAATAACGCGAATAATTTGCTGTTCTGTAATAAATTTAATTATTTATGAAAATTAAAATGAAAAATTTGTTCCTACAGCTGTTAAAATAAAACGCGAAGGTTTTTGGTTGGTAGATAACCACGTGACCGGTAAGACATATGAACATCGGGTTCCGAAAAATTGACTAGGAGTGAACAGCCGTTAGTAGTTGTCGTTCACTTCGAAGTCAGTTCTTGAGCTGGTCAGGTGGGTAGCTGGTAGTTGGGAAGCGAGCAGCAAGCTGGGGTTTATCAGCGTGGTTTCATTCGTGTAAGTGAGATCACATTCGGACTATAGATCAGCTGTTCGTATTGGGCGTCCGTGAGAGTTGTCGGTATTGCTGATGTAAAATTTAATAAACGTGGTTACTACAAATGTTCCATAAGTGCAGTTTCAAAATTCTTTTTATTTTCATTCAGTATAAAATAAAATCTCATGGTATTGTGCGTTTTAATGTCCGCTAAAAGGCGTTATTGGAATTTGAATTTTGTTACGAGAAAGGATAATTTGAAGGTACCGTAGTAAGAATTTTTAAACTAATTTTTTTTTAATCTATTGAATCTGTAGTCGCTTTTAAAGTATTTTAATTGTAATTATAGAGAACGTCTAAGTTTTGGAAGTTTAAAATCTCCGTGCGTTACGAAGTTTAATTAAAATCTAAAGTATAAAATTATATAATTTAAAATTCCCTACAAAATATACCTGTCTTAGACTAATTCGAAGAATAGTCTCTTCATATATTTCGAAATGGGTTTGTGCTAATAAATATGTACGTCAATCTAAATTTTTCATATTTGCGAGCGTGGGGTATTTGTTCGTGGAATTTGCAATTACGACTTTACTTCTGATAGAATATAGAATCATTGGGCTGTACGATTTGCCAGAAGACTACATAGAGTAGGGATGAAATACGTATAAAAACGGCGATTGGAATGAACAGAATTGTATTAGTTAAGGTGCTCATAAAACTTAATTTTATTTAACGAAGATCTCTTGCTTGTTTTAATATTCATAGTTCACCAAGGAACACACAACTAACACACGCAATCTGTCCTGTTTGACTAGTTATGTATTTGTAGATGGCTTTGTAGATTAGTGGTGTTTGTGGGACGTAGTTCTTATACTTGCTAAATAACTTTTTCACAACACTTAATAGCCGGCACAACCTGGTGAACTATAAATATTAAGGAAATGGAGAGATTGTCTAATTGTAGTACGCTGTTAAAAATTTAATATTCATCCAATGCAGTATGAATTCAATGTTTTACTACATATTGCACTTCATGAAGGCCTAAATTGTTTTTAAATTTTAAGCTAAATTCTTCAAATAACGATCTGTTCTACCAATGGTCTCGGTTACGAAAAATACGTAAAAACTTGAGTAATATTAATTAGGCCCAATTACTTTCCTTGAAATGAAAGTTCTTTAATGATTTCTAGCAAAAGTTATGGTTGATTAGTGCAAGATTTCAAATACTTCGTAAAATGTTAAATATTTTTTCGGAATTATTTCAAAAGTTTTTTGTTAGTCACGTTAATCGCCTATTGGCTATTTTCTTGCGGAAAATTTACTTCGGTTGTCTTTACGTTTAAAATTGTGAAATTAATAGAATATGTTCACAGAAAATTAGTTCCTCGCAGGAATTTTTCCTATTTATATTTGATTTTACGTGACTGGAGAAAGGGTCTGAGTTTGTACTCGACAAACTTTAAAACTGTTTTTACTAGTTAATGCGTTAAAACATTTAAACCAAAATATTATATTTAGTTCCGTATTCTGGGAAAACGGTTGTAGGTTAGGGAATTATGCAAATTCGGAAACAAATTTTGGATATAAAATTTCAATTGCAGCATATGGGTTAAATTATTTCCATGTGGGTCCTAGGGCTACATACATAAATGTGCCGCATTGAAATTTAAGTCGAAGCTGTCTCTTTATTATAAAGTTTTAGACGGAAATATGGTCATAAAAGTAGTTGAATTGGACACACATTAGAGAATAATTTTTCTTCATCGTGACACGGTTTGTTTTGAAGGCTTAATAAATTTAAGGCAAATGCTTCTATTTCGTGGAATCTGTTCAGGTTTGAGTCGGGAATGGGCGTAGAGAAGGCCTAGTTTATATACATTTGTTTTTAGGGGAAGCAATTTGAGTACACATGGGAAATATTAAATTGGAACGTGATATTTAATGAAATAATTGAAACTTTGTGGGACAAAATAGAGTAAAATTTATTTTAACCTGACCTACAAATGAACGGATTTCTTGGTGGAAGGATATTGAAACTACAAAATAGAATCTCCTAGAACCTCAAGTGGTAAGTAATAGTCTGTATAAAATGCTCTTGAGAAGTGATTTCTGTGAAGTAGTCCTACATATTTTTATGTTGTAACTTCTTGTCGTAGGTCAGCGACGCGATTCTTTGGACACATCCAACCAGTTTCTTGGAACTTGAATAATACGGCTACTGGACAGGGTGGTGAGTAAGTGCAGGAAGTAAAATTCTGTTAAATTTCCGAATGTTGATTATTTTTCAAGATATTCTATCTAATTTTTTGACAATCTTTATATATTCTGAAAGACTTTTTCCTAATCATAAATATAACTTAATTACCTTTTTTATTACGTCAGAAAATTAAATTCTAAATATTAAATTCAATTATTAACTTTGCAACTTCTCTACTCTGTTAATGTGAGGAATTTTAGATGGCTCACTAGTTCCGAAATGGTATTCATTGTTCGGAGCATTTTGTATTCATTTCACTCTTATTTCGTGTATGTATTGTCCCTCTCATTTCAGGGATGACTTATTTTGATACATCGCTATATATTACTGTGAATGTGTTCTAGGCTGCCGATGGATCATCTTAACGCGGACGAAGACTGGCAATGACGCAAATTTCCTTGGGACAACGTGACTGGACTGGAAAGGACGTCCGCAGCAATAGTAGGTGGTGAATTTTACTGTTGCTTCATGATCAGTAAGGGTCACTGGCTGAACCATCTAGAAATACGCGAATCACAAAGTGGTTGAGTTGCGCTGTAGGATTTTTAGTTTGTAAGCGTCAAGTCGGCTGGCCTGTGTTAGAGATGTCACTGCATAGTTAAGGGCTAATCTGATTTTCTTGTTCTCTCCACAGCATTGTCTCGGTTAGGTGGTTAGGTAGGATGTTTACACTGTTAGGATGTGATGTCAGGATGTTAGATGTAGAAAAGTGCCAATGTGCTGGGTTGCATTGGTAGGGCAGTGCATCGGCAGGCTGTATGAGACTTGGCAACCGTGTGGTTCAGCCAGAGGCGGACTTGAAGCAACATGGAGAGGTCGCGCACAGCAGTATCAAAATTTTAACGATATCAAATCGACGTTTAATTTCTGTATTCGTAATTTCAAATACAGAAATTGATTGTTGCTTGTTCATGGAGTTCTATTGCACTTTATGAACAAGTTGAAGTCTGAAACGATAATCAAGAACTCTAATTGATGGTGTTTCTTTATAAGAAATCGCCATGTGTGAGAATTTAATCATTGTGGCCTCTTCCTCGATGAAATGCTTAGCATGCGTCAGGGTTAGAGTTGATATGCCGTACATTCGCCATTTTTATAAATGACGAATGTGGCATAAAACTCTGGACCTACCTAGTGGAACTTAGATGTAGTTGGTTACCTTTCTGATAACAAAATTGATTAAATTTGACGATGTTCTGGTCATTCTTGAAATGGTCAGTACATCAAGTATTGGTTGGGCTTAAGGTTTACTGAAACCGGAAAGGTAACTATTTATGAAAATGGCGCATGTTAGGCATTGGGTACCAGAGCGAAGCAGCTTGAATCTTATGATCGCAAACTTAATGTGTAGAATCATTGATTGCAAATGAATATAACTGAGTTTAATAAGCATAAGCTGAAGATAATATATAAATGTAAAGTCAGTAATTAAATGTAAAGTCAGTAATGAGAAGTAAAGTAATGTAATTTAATGATATAAATATTAAAAGTTGCTGTACAAAGTTGCAAACTGTTTAATTAATGAGAAATGAGTGAGAATTTTAACAACTTGCTAGAAGTAATAGAGGATAATAATGAATTATTTTTGCGATCATTTATGGATTTTTGTGTGGCTGTGGAGCTCAGCCGGTTCCATTGGCTGCCGGTTGCGACGATCGTAGTGAACTTCACATGTGGATCCATGTCAGTTTCTCGTCTAATTCTACGTTCCCCTCCCCCTGTTAGGTAGTAGATGGGAGCTGACATGTGTCCAGGTATGACAGGGATCTGCGAGAGTCAACTAAGCCAATTTCTTCCAAATTTCTTAACTAATACCACTGTAATGGAGTGTATGCGGCCATTTATTAACTTCCCCCTCTCGATCCTGTGGCTCATCGTGCCGAGGGGGTGGCAACAAGGGAATGTGCCGTCAATTCTTACAAGAGATTACGTTATACTACATATTTTTGATCACTTTTATGAATTTGGAATACCGGTGTTCACTTTAATGGGACTGAAATCTTTTATGAAGACAAGCAGTGTAATGTGATTAAAATGATTCGTGACATTCTAGAGAAGTGTGGAAGATGCAAATGTTCTCGTCACATTTAATCATAAATACCTGCAATTTCGTATCCAGGAGTCATTATTCTAATGTTATTGGCTACATTGAAAGATTGTTTCTGTTGGAAGAATCTTAAAACTCTGTTCAGAAATGTTACGAAAAAATTCTCTTACTACTAAAATTCTGTGGTGTACGCCAACAGTTAATTTTACATAAAAAGAATCACTGCTTCTAAATTATTCATAAGTTTCCGGTTTGATCAATTTCCTTTGAAAATGCTTGAAGTAAGTTTCAAACACTGCAGTCGTGTTTCTTAAACATGAAATAAAAAAAAATCTGATTCGTCTAATTATGTATCGCTGCATTCTTGCTCACAAAAATTCTTGTAACATTTTATCTGAAAAAACAAATCCGGTATTCAAATATTGTCTAACTTTAATAAAATATAAATATGCTTACACTGTAGGCCTATTCAGTTAAGTATGAAACTATTAATGGCACATTTCCTTGGCGAAACAGGATCAATGTAAGAATATTGAAGTGAATTGTCCAGCTTCGAGTTCTGTGATCACACGGGTGAGGGAAGACTTGTCAATATATGGAAATCTCAAATTATTTATTTTCTAGGAGTGATGAGATACGGCAAGTGATTGATTCTTGTGGACAAGCTCTCAATTTTATAACTCCATGAGTGCTGCTAGAGACCCGTTTCTTATTTTTTTAAAATAACTTTCTCTTAAAATTTTAGAAGCATTAACTTATGCTCTAGCTGGGAAAATATGTAGTCGAATTATAGGAGACTTGTAATGTTTCTTTTGGAAGTGTGATATGAAATGACAATTCGGTATAACTTATTATAGGCTACTTATTTCTACATTTCTTGTAGTACTTAGTCCGAAACTATTTAGTTTGATACTAAAATAATACTGTTTTATGTTAAAATAAAACATTAGGCCCATAGTTCATGATACTTCAATAAAATTGACAACTCCAGGAGAGTATGAATCTGATTGTTCAATCGCGTAACTAACCGTAGGACTATGACTTTTTATATTAGACATCATAATAATAAAGATTGCCGAGGGGAGGAAAAAAAATAACTTGGCCCTCTGCCCTTATAAGGCGTTGCTTCGCTAGTCGTGAAATGTCTTGCATAAATAAAACTAGGCACATTACCGGTAGTTCTAGAAAGGGAAAACTTTACCAGGCTCAATATTTTACGTAAACGGGATCACAGAACGAATTCAAAGGACAAACGAGTATTTGAAAGATTTCAATTTCAAGAGGAATAACTGCTTCAGATAGGATTTTTAATATCTCAAGTTTAATAAGATTCAATTCGTGGACATCAATAACGACTGTAATGTTTTTCAGATATCTTGGTCCATGCTGATGCTGTAATAGAGGAACAGTGCTACCAGAGAAGTTCTTAGTTGTGACGACATGTTCTGCAGTAGAATTGAGGCGTAGGTGTCTGCAGTGGAAAGGAAACTTCAGATCTGCTAAAGACTGACATATCCTTCAACTTACGTTAGATTGTGTGATCTTGCTTACTGTAGGTAATTAAATTACAAAAGTCTTAAGACTTTGAAATTAAAAGCTGTTAATATTTGGAATAATACACAACTGTGGACTTAGTTTGGATTTTCTAAGTCATGAAATGTATACAAAAATGTTGTAAGTAATTAAGTGCTTCCTTTGTTTAGATTTTTGCTAGTTGCAAATCTTTCCCCTTTGCATCCACAAATACCCTGAGTATATGCAGATTAGGATTGCTATTTCTTAATTCAGTTTCAAGATAATGTAGTAAAGAGTTAATTGTTAACTTTAGCCTCAGACTTGGCTGGTAATGTAATATCTACGTGACGCCCAGGAAATTATTCTAGTGAATTTTTAGATCAGGTATTTATGGAACAAGCATGCAGGAAGTATGTACTTAATTTTTGAAAACTTTGCCTTCAAACATTCTCAGATATTGATAGCATATGGCATATCTGTTCTCAGTTGTATTGTGAAATGTCAGATATACGTATAATTGTAAATTGTTTACATTCATACAGCTGATAAATGATTATAACAATGTAATTGTAATTTAATGGCAAAATAAATGGGAAAATTGCTAGCAATTGTGTTGAAATTTATCTGATAAGATGCCTTGCCTTATCCTATTATTTTCCATAGAACTTTAATACCATATTTACTCGGCTATGAATCAATCTCCTTAAGTACCCGTTCTCCTTTGTCTAATGTTTACTCTTAAATGGTGATAGATTGACTTGAAATATTTTCTCTAGCTTCCCAATGAAGAGTTTAAATATTTTAGCCAAAAGACAAAATTTTGTATTGAATTTGTTTTAAACTAAGATTTATATCTTGTGCCATAAATATAAAATGGCTTAATTTTTCAATTTCCTTAGATTTTGATTTTAAGACGTTGACACAGGAAGACCCTTCTACAATTTTGAAATAAAAGTAGACCAAAAATAGCATCTTATAGCCGAATAAGTACGGTGTCTTAGATAACTTACGTCCTTGTAAATCATTCTTTTTGTAAGAGATATTTCAGAACTCAGACCTAATATTCTCAAATTGAAGCGTAAGACTCTACTTTTGCGGAAGGGCAATTGGTTTGCTAAAAGTTTGCATTGTTGCAGACTAAGATTTTGTGTTGGGTAGTTAATTGCCGAAATAGGTCTGAAAAAGGGGTAAATTATTTGTTGGGGAAGAGGAAAGTAAATAATGTGGGGGGGGGAAATGCCAAATTAAAATCTGTATATGCGAGCGAATATCTAATTCATAATTGTTCCTAAGGGCCAGGTCCTTCAGAGAAAATCTTGGATTCTGCAATATTCCTTTTCCGCCTTTTCGTCTCCGCATAGGTCTAGGTTCCATATACGCCTATCGTCTGATATCTTGTGATCAAACATTTTTTTTCGAGTTCACTACTTCCAATGCATTCTTTAGTAGGCAATTACATCTTAATGATCCAGCCAATTTTTCTCTTTTCCTGACCATTTTCAGCGTCTCTCTTTTTCACCCAATATTTAATTTAATATTCCTACTCATGAAACCCTACTTAACTTTGGCAATAAGTACCATGGCCATCGTAATAAAGTCCTTCCTCATTAATTCCTGCCTGATCATATTAGTGACAGAAGGACTAATCTGCTATCTTGACCTTTAACCTTAAACCTAACAATGGAAGTATATACTGAAAATTAAGATACGTATTTCTGAATATTGACATTTCTTTACCTAATATATTTCCATCTTACGGAACGATAATACAATAACAGGGATGAGATATATCTGAAACAAACTTTTTGGATTAATTTCATTTTAGTGTAACGGAAAAGCTGTAAAATATAGCCTAATTATTACTAGATACTGCGATTTTGTACCTCGTTAATATTATGCAGAAATATTCACTCGCCTATTTCGAAGCTACGTATCGGTTACATCAGGGAAGTCAAAGAAGGGATCTGGTCCAGCAATGGAGAATAGCTTTTGGTAACGGATCTAACAGATGGCTTCCCCATTTCCTTATTTTTCCTGATGACTGTCCGACAAGCTCTGATAAATTGGAATGTTTTTGTATGTCTAACATATTACTGTATGCAAAAACCAAAAATGACACAGCGTTGAATGTTGCGGAGTTGTTATATTATAATTTTTATTGTAGTTTGTCCTTAAATAGACAATTATTGCAAATACAAAACGGTAAGAAAACAATTTGTCTTAAATTAAAATAGGATTACCTTCTAGTAAAGACATTTGAGAAAAATTGGCACCTTCTAAGAAATTACCTTTGTTTTGTTAAACTTCTTTTAATTGTGCGAATATAGGCTATTGTTATAAATTCCGCCTATTCGTCATTCAAAAGAAAAATTAACTCAAAATACAAATAAGCTACACGTATATTTGGTTAATCATAATGGTAGATCTATGCTTCTAAAAAATTTGAACACATTTAGGTTACAATTCTCTAATTTCTCTCATAACAAACCACCTATCATTTCAGATATATTTATCACTACATAACAAGAAACATATGAAGTAACCCATAGCCTACATTAATCTACATGACATTATTTTATTATGAATATTTATTACAGAATTAAAATTTTAACAATTCTTCTGATTGTTCGGTGTTTCTAAAGCAAGTAAAGAAATTTTCTGCAGTATGTAATTTAGTTACGTTGCATGTAATAGGCTTGTCATGTTTTAAAAACTTTCAGAATCGTCGTCTGTAATCTATTGTTACCATCATTAAATTAATACATTTGTAGTTTAGCATGAGATAATCCTTTCTGCACGATAAAGCTTTCACGAAATTTCCCAAACTATTATAGAGGTGAATACAAAATATTTTGCGTGTGATTTTCGTGACATTTATTTCATACATGAAATTTTCACACTCGGAATACATCGTTCAGCCATATTGATTACGTGCAATGACTAATGAGCTACGCCTAACCGTTGTAGAAGCTAGTTGCCTATTGGTCGGTGTCATCGTTGCTGTGTCACGTGACAACGCGCGATTGGTTGTTCAAATATTCGCGCGTTCAATTAAAAGTTGGCGTTTAGAAAATTAACAGTCACTTTGGTGTTAGACGTGGTCGAGTGAAGTTACGTCCGTTGAATCGAAGTTGTGAAAATCGCCTTTCTGAAATTTCACTGCTGATAATCTGAAATGGAGCCATTCTTTCTTTTTATGGGTGCATTTGCTTCAGATGCAGTATCGAGTGATATGAGAGTTGATATTACTGGAAGACTTCCTGTTGAATTGGCCATTATAATTCTAAGGTAAGAAAGTTAATTTTCGTGCTGATTTTTGTTATTATTTTGTAACATTCACGCACATACAGTTAAAATAATTTCATATTTGTAGACTTTCAACTGAAATAGATATGCAGTTAGTAACGATACGTATTAACCTGTAGGATTGTGGACGAGTTTGCAAATTCATCTCTTCGATATTCCGTGTACTGCATGGATATATTAATATCTCTACAATGTAGAAACTTGGATAGGTTATTTCTGCAGACTAGGCCTATTTAGCGCAATATAAACAATCTCCTGCATTTATAAGAATAAATCTTCAGGTTCTATCTTTGCTTACTTAGGTTTAGAAACAAACCTAACCTATTTATCTTAATATTATCAAACAGTAAGTTACAACGTAATCGAGATAAATGTTGCCAGTTTCAGTTATAGTACAGTTCATTACAATAGACAATTCCTGAGATCGCTAGTTGAATTACCCACTGTTTCAAGTAAGAATTCTTGAGGACTCTTCCCCTCTATGACCACACACAGAAACAAATCTATTTCTCGTAATATTGTTATGCCTAGATAGAGTTCATGACATCGTTTGCAATAGTAACTTAACCTTTATTAACAGAAAGCATTGAGATCTCTGTCTCTCTTTAAGTACACACAGAAACCAATCTAATATATTATCTTAGTTTTGTTAGACAAATTAGTGCAATCTGGGCAGAAACTTAATATTATATTCAACACTTCACTTATTATTCCCTCTATCACTTCTATCCCTCATCATAGAACGTCTTTATATTCATCTTTCTATACTGTAGAAATATATCGCCTCTGGAATTCTTTACCTAATGACGTCAGGGACTGCCGGACTTTATCACAATTCAAATTTAAATTGGAAAATTTTGTCTTAGTTAATGTTTTTAGGTATTGCTAGAATTATTGATTTGTGTTTTTGTTTTTCATTTTTTTTTAATCTATATTAAAATTGCAAGTCTCTTCTTTATGTTAGTTAATTAGTTAGGGCATAATTAATTATGATACTTAATCACTCATTTAAAGTTTGTGTGACTGCAACCTGTGTATATTTTTGTGTGGCTTTACTTTGATTATAGTGTTTTTTTTCTGTCCCTCTTTATTTCTTGTGTAGCTTTACTTTGTATGTAGTGTATTTTTTTCTGTTCATTTCTATTATTGTATTTGTATTCCTGGTGTTGTGGAAGAGAAGGCCTGATGGCCTTAACTACATTAGAATAAATAAATATTATTAGTTCTGAATTTGAAATTCATTTGTGTAAATTAATTATTAGTAGTTGTAATCTTTGTTTTAATAACTGAAACTGTTGTTCGCAGGAACCTGGACCCGAGGTCTCTGCTGTCAGCAGCCATGGTGAATAAACGATGGCTGAGCTTGTGTCGTGCAGATTCTGTGCTGCGCGAGAGAATAAGACAACAGATCGTCACGGAGCGGCAAGAACGCCTCACTCCATTCACAGTGACTGTGGAGAGAGACATTCAGCAACCCAGGCCGTTCTCAGCTGTGAATGGAAATCGTAGGATTACCTTCAATCCTGTATCAAGTAAGTTCCTGTCAAACTCCTAATTCACTTGACATATCTTCCGTGAGTTGGAGATTGTCCACGATATTTGTAGTTGTAACTAAATTATAAATATACAGAGATTATTTACAAGTGATTGTAGTATTGAACATTGTTAGGCATATATATTTACGAAATTTCACACAGCAGAGAAGGTACTTAAACATAAATATTTAGTTCTCTGTGGAATTGAATGTGTAATCTTACTAGAAGCATTACAGTACTGTAGTCTGGGGTTTTGGACAATAGTTTGATCCTTTTTATGTCGCCTTTATATTAATAACATTAGGTACAAGAAAATAAGTTATTAAATAATCAACGTTTTATTTAATTTATGGATTACAATCTGTATAAGGATCGTATGAGGAAACAAGATTGAAGACAGAAAATAGGAAAGATTGGAGAATGCTGGGTTTACAATGAAAGACGTGCCCTTGGGCAGAACACTATATGAATAATCAATCTTCTTAATGTATCCAGCCGCTTGCTGACAACATAAAGTCCACTATAGTCCATTGTAGTCTATTCAGTTGTTGTTTTTCACGAGAAATGAGGGGTATTTTGATCGGTGTTCATTATAGATGTCTGTTGCTAGTAGCCAGAGTTGGGGTGTAGTCAATATATACTGCAGGGCTGTGTCTTCTGCAACTGGTACTGGTGATTTTAATTTACTCCTTTTGTGGTTTATGGATGGACAGTATAGAAGAATGTGTTCCAGATCTCATCATTATTATTACACCACAGACAAGTAGGATTATGAGAGATGTGAAATCGGTGTAGGTACAGTTGAGTGACAATGTGACCTGTTCTGGCTCTTGTTAAAAATGTTTGGACATGTCTGGGCAAGTTTTTGTACATTTCCAGGTCATTTGGTTTCTTGTGTACAGAAGAGAGCTAATTGTTGATCCATAGGTTTGTAAAATGAGACACTAAATGAATGTGTCAAACTTTCAACAATGGACGAAGAAATACATGTTATACTTCTCGGGTTTATCTGTCATTATGGGTTAATTTCGGACATGATGAAGTTTCCAAATATTTCAAATTGCGTTCCTTTATTGGGTATATCCAACGACAAATTTCCTTGAACAATTAATTATACTCTTATGGGTGTCTAATAATAATATTAAGTGAGATTACAATAAGTTTGTAATTAAAATAATTTCATAGAATCACGATCATGTGTACAAATACGAAATCGTTCAAATTATAGTGGAATAGGCCTACTTAAAAGTAACAGTGATTCTGAATTTACTTCACTCCCTCGTTTTTATGTGTGTTTTTATATTGATCTCATCGAAGTCTTTCTTCTTGTGTGACCAAACGTGGCGGATCTAGTACTGTAGGGCCTATTCATTCTTGTCCAGTCTTACTTCTCGACAATTTACTACAAACAATACATTGTCATTTGAAATATAATGGAAGGATTATCATTAGGACATGTCTTCATTTCGTGGGTCCTATTGTGTTAAATCTTGAACTTAAATACCTTCATCTGCTTTGATATTCATGCCCTATCCTAGACATTGGGGCATGTTCAGAGAAGCAGCTCCAGAGTCAAGAAGCATGGTTGATCTTGCTCGTTTTTGTTATTTCCTGTCGGATTTATATCCAGAACTCTTTTGAGGCCTTTCTTGCCAGCACATGTTACACCGCCAATAATCCTTGTTATATATCTACATGGTTTTTCAGTCCTGTCGGGATAAATGTGAAGTGCCTAATCCTTATCTGAAATGATCTGAAAATCAGGGTTTCGTATTGGGGAAACCCATCTTGTTCATTTCAGAAATTCAGAGGGAGTTATTTTCCTTTTCAGATATAAAACAAATATAGTCCTCAGGATACCGGACTTCATCATCTGTTTTTTCTATATCTTGTGGGGAAATGGTACTCTTTGGTACATAGCACTGCAGGACAATATCTATTTTCGTCCTTAATCATTGCTGTAATGTCGTTCAGGCTCTCCTCTCACCACTCTTCCATACCTACTAGAACCATGTCCGATGTCTGCTCATAATTTACTGAAAATTACTGGAACCACTGTAAATTGTATCTAAGGGCAATATTCATTCAAGTTAAGGTTGAATTTTAAACAGAACATAGTCCATATTATGTTTTATTATTCGGCTGAAGTATTACTCATACTTAAATTCGTATACACTTAGGTTCTTCAGATGCATATAAAGCTTCTTGAAATACGTTGGCAATAAAATTGACCAAATATTTTGCTCAGACAATAGTAGTTTTCCTCAAAATGCATAAAAATTAAAAGCATGCAGTGTCTATATTATTTCTTTATACATTGATGTATTCATAACAACCGTAAATTGGAACAACTGTGGATCCGTTGGAGTGGCAAAGAGTTTAAAACCGTCCCAGACTACGGTACTGTAATTTATTGAAGAGGACATTGCTGAGTAAACTCTCTTCTTCATATTAGCAGCACAGCTAAGAATTGTCATTTCTATTGCTTCATTACAGAGTGGCCTCCTAATTGTCATCCACATAAAATTCAACCATCTCATCCCTTCATTTCAGACGTGAGTATGATGTAGTGCGAATAGAAATAGTTTCATTCAATTTACACTAACATTGAGAGTATGCTTTTATTTTAAAGTTTGTTTCAACCATTCTTTCAGTTCGATATTAATATTGTTGATTTCAAACATCAATTTCATCCTGTCATTTCTTCGGATGTGCCGTAGCTTTAGGCTTATTGTGGTAGACTAGCTTTCTCATTAACACTATTTTCTCTCTTTATCTTAACACATTTTGTTCATTACGTGTTATTAAAGTGTACAATAAAGGTGGCAAGGCCTGTCCTGTGACTTTATATTGTGCAGTAGCTGTATCACCAATGGTTATGGAGTGGGAAGGTAGACTTTAGTCTGAAATTAGCTTCCGAGTAGGTAGATTCATATAATATTAACCATTCTGAAACAAACTATCTTTCTGATAGCTCATACTTTCCTCTCCCGCTCAGCTCACATGCCAGGCCTTTCCTCCTCATCTGTATATATTTATGGCTACATAATATATATTTTTTTCGAAACAATTCTTAAACATGACGCCTTACAATAACTTACAAACATACTATGCTTGCTTTTCAGATATAGTTCGACCAAATCCAACCCACTTCGAACGTCGTGTGATGCGTCGATTTACTACATCGTCTCAAACTCATGTGGCGGTGGAGAGGAAAATGGAATCATCGACAGTGGGCAAAATCAGAAAAAAGTCAACTAAGAAAGTGCTCAGACTGTGAAGAAAAATACATAGTTTATGTATCAGAAGAGAGGTAGGCCTAATTACATAATATTTTATATCATTCAAAACTGTTTAATAATGATAATGATAGGTAACAATAATGCGACACATTTTTCTGTCCAGTCTATAAATTTGATTTCGTAATTATATTATAAAATTGTTCTGTATTCTGATGACACTTTACTAATAACACAATCTTTTTCATTTCAGATCGGTAATACGTCTACTTGATTGGCGAGAAATGGTAGTCTACCAAGTGGCTAATCATGTGGTGTGAATTACATTAATTGAATACAACATAAGATTCAAGTGTATTTACTAGCATTAATGTAAATTACACTTACATTCATCATAAATGTGCTTTGACTGTGATAGTACAGCCCGTACGTAGTTCTAACAATGTAGTAATTATTAATTTTAAGATTTACGTCAATATGAGTTCGATATTTGTACACATTAGTACATTATGTAGTTGATTTGTACATAATAGTTTTAATTCTTAAAATGGTGTTATCTTATTGGTGTTAAACAGGATGTACAAGTGATGTCTTTAATGTTACATGAACGTTCTCTTTAACTATTAAGATATATCAATGTTCTTTATGTGTAAATATGTATATAGTGTAATATATAATTGTGTATAAATTTTGACATGCATTTGTATAAATATAAAAATGTACAAATTTAGTAACTTCGGAGTGTGTGTGAGATATTTGCATGTATTTTTATATTATTAAATTAAATAAAACTGTATTTTGTGTCAATCTTTTAAACAACTCTATGAAAGCAAATAAATATCCCTGAATTATTCAGCTGCTTTGATATTCATCTCTAGGTTGAGCTAATCACATTATTGCGGTTGTCTTGAAATTCTCAAGAAATGGTGATGGTTCAACAGTAACATACAGTTAAGTAGGACTACACAGTTTTATCAATTAAAATTCAGCAGAATCTGGTGGAAATTTCGGAGGGAGGGAACATGCTAAATTACATTTCCAAATAAAGAACTTGCTAAGTCACATTTCTTAAAATTTTCAGGGAAGCATTTCTTAACTTCAATACACTCATAAAAATTTTTGAGTATACATCCCATTTAGTTTGCCATATTAAAATGTAGGCCTTTTGCTATTCAAATTTACAAGAAAGATAGTTAACTTCATGAGCTAGCAGATGTGACCAAATATCAAGAAAAACTGTAAGCCCATTCTTTCCGTCGACTTTTCAAATATATTTTGCCTGATTTTTTTTTGTTATAATAGTAGCGTTGTACCATGGTAATATGGCTAGAAGTACTACTACTGTTGTATACTGCAGATTTATAATAATATGTATGCTCGACCATGCCGAAATGTAGTAATTATACACCTGGTAGCAGTCCTTTAATGCATGTCATTAAAGTACATCTACTCATTAAAGTCAGGTGTTTTCAACCAATGACAACTCAGCTTACAGGTGTTCAGCCAATAACGAGTCAGCTTTGTACCGTTATAAAACCGCAAGTATCGATTATTCTCGGATATGCAATCGAAAGAGAATTAGCGAAAAGTCACGGAGGCTGGAAATCCAATACTGTCGCAGAAGGTTATGTTCTGTTACTATAATAATTAGCGTTAATTGTAAATAATATTCAAATAAATTCAATTTGTCATCTCGTTTTTCAATGTCGAATTCAATAATCAAGGTTATAATATTATCAAGTTTAACGGGACTACGTCAAGGTCAATGACATTATTGTTCCTCGGAAAAAATCAATACTTTCGCGTCTGCGCACATCTCACAATTCGCGACGTAGAACAAGGTCACTTCCGATCTTGTCAGATACAAATAAAATGTATACATCTGAATAACTTCAAGTTAGAAATATGGTCGAGCATAAAAAGTCGTATGAAACTTGCCTATAATGGTAATTAAGAAGCTCGCTTGCGCTAGTTTCATAAACATCCATACTCGCTTCTTAATTACTATCATTATAGGCTCGTTGCATAATGTGCTATTTTAATATTGAGGACGGAATAAATGTCACAATAATTGGAATATTCATTGACTTAATGAAATAATTTATTCAAGGTTCAGTTTGGAATGTGCAAAGACACTAATTTCATAAATCTACACTTTAGTAGCGCTTCAAAACTTTAGCCTCATTCACCAACTTCCAGAAATATTGTAAGGAATGAATAAGTGATTTTACTATCTTGTACAATTTTCTCAACAGTTTCGAGGTTTTAAAACTAAGCCAACTGCAAGTGTAAATAATCAAAGTATCAAACAATGACTGTCAGTGAAGATCAAATAGTAATCCATGATACGTAGGGCAGAAACCTAAGACACTTTAAGGTCAGAGAGGTAATAATGTATAAGATACACCCAGATTCACTGAAAAATGTGATATTCGTTATTCCTATGAGGTTGAGGGATTAGTTTCCAGAATGATCTCACTGATTTTCACACTGTATGCTTGCCACACACTCAAGTTATTTGCAGATGACTTTGTTTGGCCAACTTTGGCCAAAACTGTTCAAACAGCAGTGGTTAGTCTGGCCAAGAATAAGGGACACAACAATGAAGGCCACTTTTAAGAGGATTTCAACAATACTACCATAGTTAAACCAATAAGCAGTTCAACGAAATGTTGAAGTATTTAACTCAAGAGTTTCCATCAGTAATCACTGTCATAATTTGAAGTAAGCATTCTACACAAATATGGTACGTATATATGATATTTATTTGTCTGTCAACTTTACAACTCACAGTGATGGTGGACATTCACATTTCTGTTTTTCGATCGACCATCCCTTTAATATATATAAGTCTTTTCTATTAATGTATTCATTTGCCGAGTATTTCTTGATTACTTTCTAATGTTCTGTTATAACTGAATTGCTATATGTCCTTCCCTCTCTATCCTCTTCTATTCTCTCCCTCATACCTACACTGTCTCTCTTCTATTTCTCGTTCACCTATTAAATATTGCATATTTATTCCTTAATAATTTGCATTATTTATTTATTTATTTACTTCTCTACTCTCAAATCATACCTACTCTTAATCATTATTTTCCAGCTATTTTCATCTACGTTACTTGTTGACTTTTCCGTTTTCTCTACTTTACAACACTTACATCACTTATTTTTTCTATCCTCTGTTTATTTACGTATTGATCCCTTTCTCTTCGCTTGACTCAGTCAGGTACATATATAAAAGTAGAAAAAGTCAATCTGTAGCCATACAGGTACTTAAAATATTTAGTGTTTGGTTAAAAATTCTTAGGCTTGATTCATCGGTACAATCCAACACAGGCCTAACCTGTAACGGACTTTAATATTTATATAAGAAATAGGATTTATTTCGGATTCATACATTACGTCATGATCGATTTTTTTATAATATATAATACTTATGAGAGCATATTTCCAATTATCGTTAACTGAAACAACTCAAGATTCAAAGTCATAACTTTCGACTAAAAATTTAAAGTACTATGTACGTTTCGACGTTATTTGAATATATATTTGTGATATTCGTACTATTTCTTCAGTTACCTGATTACGTAACAAACTAAGGTAGGCCCTAAGTTATTTCAGTATTTTTGAGTAAAGAAATATAATATGGCATATCTAAAGTTACATAAACATAGAAAGATAAGAGAGTAGAATTCGTAACTGTTACATTATATGTCTTTTTTATTGTAAATTTATTAATTGAATGTTGCTTTAGGTTCATGATGTTACAGGGTGCTAACTTATATTAAAATTATTCTAGAGAAAGCGATGAGAATAAGATAAAGTGCAATACCGTATTACGGACATCGGTTTACGATAATACGTTGTTTAAAACAATATCACAAAACGAAGTGTTTTAGACGTATTCAAGGAAAATATTTTCATGGCACTGTAGTACACTGGCATTCAAAGATATCTGATTTACGATTTAATGATCGTGTAACGAACTGTCCTAGCAGAGGTAAGTCAAAACCAAAGATACAAAAAATTGACAAAGTTTGAAAGAGTTCCGATAGTTCTCAATAGGTGGCACCATTAATAGAGGGGTAAAAAAGTGTCGGGGAAAATAATTATGTACAATAAGAAGAAATTTATTCTCATGATTGGCAATATCAGCGGCTTACAGCTAAACTCAGTGATATTGTGAATTATGAGAATAATTTATGCTCAATCTATACCATCATTTTCCGCCACGATTTTAAATTCTCCCAGTAATGGTGTTGTCCATTGAAAACTAGCGGAGCTATTTCGAAGTTTGTCAAATTGTTATATCTTTGGTTAGAATGTTCGCATACACGATCATGAAATCGTGGATCAAGTATCTTTGAACGTCAATGTGTATTCTCTAGTTATTACTTCTATTAATAGATGGTGAAAGAAGAAATCAGTGTTGCCAATAGTAAGCAAATATACCAGCATTATAGAATTAAAAGTTTTATCCCCCACTAATGACAGTAAAATCATTAGTTAAATCGGGAATTCGCTGATACGACAAATATGGGAATAATTTATACCTAATCTACATCATAATTTTCTCCAGCATATTTTTAACTGTCTCAATAATAGTATCACTTATTAAGAACTAGTGTAAGTATTTCATAGTTTCTCAATTCGTTACACCTTTGGTTCTGACTGATCCCGTGTTTAGACGATCAAAAACCTGTACGTCAGAAAATAAAATACTTCAAAATAGTAGGCCTAAAGTTTCCAATTGAGAATACATAAATTAAATCAATACATTCAGGGACATAGAAAGGTTATATCGTAACATATTATCTAATTGAGATTTGTTTTGAGTCCATCTTATTCCTTGACATCACCTTCAGTACCCGGAACTCCTGTTACGTGTGTCTTTACCTAAAACTCTACGTCACATAATGTTGACACTGTCAATCATAGATGCCGTAAGCGTTTTCGAATTCATGATAAATTTAAGTTCGTTAAATGGAAGGCACATTATACATGCATTAATATTTGATAATAATCCGTGGCGCTACAGCCCGTGAAGGGCCTAGACCGACCAGCCGGCTGCTGACCTCACGCCCACATGTCGAAGCAGAGGTGGACGATCATCCAACCAGAATGGAGGTATCGTGTGGTTAGCACGATGATCCCCCCAGCCGTTATAGCTGGCATTCGCAACCGGATTTCGCTGCCTATCTTAGCTCCCCAAGTGCATCACGATGCTGGGTGCGCACCGGTCCCATACACTGGCCGAAATTTCATGAGAAAATTTTTTCCCCCATGAGGACTCGAGCCAACGCGCATTTCGTAACGCGAGTCCTAGGCGGGATGCCTTAGACCGCGACGCCACGGCGCAAGACATTACTTACTTACGTACTTACTTACTTAATTACGTACGTACGTACTTACTTACTGGCTTTTAAGGAACCCGGAGGTTCATTGCCGCCCTCACATAAGCCCGACATTGGTACCTATCCTGAGCTATATTAATCCATTCTCTATCATCATATCCCACCTCATTCAAATCCATTTTAATATTATCTTCCCGTCTACGTCTCGGCATCCCTAAAGGTCTTTTTCCCTCCGGCCTCCCAACTAACACTCTATATGCATTTCTGGATTCACCCTTACCTGCTACATGCCCTGCCTATCTCAAACGTCTGGATTTAATGTTCCTAATTATGTCAGGTGAAGAATACAATGCGTGCAGTTCTGTGTTGTGTAACTTTCTCCATTCTCCTGTAACTTCATCCCTCTAAGCCCCAAATATTTTCCTAAGCACCTCATTCTCAAACACCCTTAACCTATGTTCCTCTCTCAAAGTGAGAGTCCAAGTTTCACAACCATAAAGAACAGCCGGTAATATAACTGTTTTATAAATTCTAACTTTCAGATTTTTTGACAACAAACTGGATGACAAAAGCTTCTCAACCGAATAATAACAGGCATTTCCCATATTTATTCTGTGTTTAATTTCCTCCCGAGTATCATTTAGGCTATATTTGTTACTGTTGCTCCAAGATATTTGAACTTCTCCACCTCTTCAAAAAATAAATTTCCAGTTTTTATATTTCCATTTCGTACAATATTCTCGTCACGAGACATAATCATACACTTTGTGTTTTCGGGATTTACTTCCAAACCTATCTCTTTACTTGCTTCCAGTAAAATCCCCACGATGCGGGACATTAATATTTGATATCTAAATATTTTCTAAAGCTGTATTTAGAACACCAAAAAATATGTAACTCAACTCCGGAAGAATCAAAGAAAATGCTCAAGTACGCTACAGTGTTGTAGTATATTACGGTAGTAAATAGCTTAATGGTCATTTAAAGAAACCAAAATATGTATGTAACGGTTATTTTTTTTAGTATTAACAGTGAAAATAGAGTTATACTGAGCAACCCGTTGAAAGAATTACTCAGTAGCGTATATCTAAATGGATACCAGATTATAAACCAATAGGTGGGTGAGAGACGTGTTGGCAGGCCAAGAAAGCCATGGACATTTAATTTAACTGGAAAATTTGAGACCAGAACGAGCCATAATTGCTCATTCATAAACTGTTTATGATAGTGATGTACGTAGTACAACTTTTGTGATACACCTTGTAACAAGTCAAGTTACTCCAGATGGCGTTTATGATTTCCAGGATTAAATGTGTTTTAGACAATTAACTGTGCTATTTCTTAAATAATTTAACAAATAATGCGAATAATTTGCTGTTCTGTAATAATTTAAATTGTTTATATATGAATTAAAGTGAAAAATTTGTTCCTACAGCTGTTAAAATAAAACGCGAAGGCTTTGATTGGTAGATAACCACGTGACCAGAAAAACATATGAACATCGGGATCCGAAAAATTGACTGCGAGTGAACAGCCGTTAGTAATTGTCGTTCACTTCGAAGTCAGTTTTTGAGCGGGTCAGGTGGGTAGCTGGTAGTCGGGAAGCGAGCAGCAAGCTGGGGTTTATCAGTGTGGCTTCATCGGTGCAAGCGTGATCACATTCGAACTATAGATTAGCTGTTCGTATTGGGCGTCGTGAGAGTTGTTGGTATTGCGGATATAAAATGTAATAAACGTGGTTACTACAAATGTTGCACAAGTGCAGTTTCAAAATTCTTTTTATTTTTATTCAGTACAAAATAAAATCTTACGGTATTGTGTGTTTTAATATCCACTAAAAGGCGTTATTGGAATTTGAATTTTGTTACGAGAAAGGATAATTTGAAGGTACCGTAGTAAGAATTTTTAAACTATTTTTTTTTTTAATTTATTGAATCTGTAGTCGCTTTTAAAGTATTTTAATTCTAATTATAGAGAACGTCTGATAAGTTTTGGAAGTTTAAAATCTCCGTGCGTTACGAAGTTTAATTAAAATCTAAAGTATAAAATTATATAATTTAAAACTCCCTACAAAATATACCTGTCTTAGACTAATTCGAAGAATAGTCTCTTCATATATTTCGAAATGGGTTTGTGCTAATATTTATGTTAATATAAATTGTTCACATTTGCGAGCGTGGCGTATTCGTTCGTGGAATTTTCAATTACGACTTTACTTCTGATAGAATACAGAATCGTTGGGCTGTACGATTTGCCAGAAGACTACATAGAGTAGGGATGAAATACGTATAAAAACGGCGATTGGAATGAACAGAATTAATTGTATTAGTTAAGGTGCTCATGAAACTTAATTTTATTTAACGAAGATCTCTTGCTTGTTTTAATATTCATAGTTCACCAAGGAACACACAACTAACACACTCAATCTGTCCTATTTGACTAGTTATGTATTTGTAGATGGCTTTGTAGATTTGTGGTGTTTGTGGGACGTAGTTCTTATAGTTACGAAATAACTCTTTCACAACACTTAATAGCCGGCACAACCTGGTGAACTATAAATATTAAGGAAATGGAGAGATTGTAAAATTAATTGTGGTACGGTGTTAAAAACTTAACTAATGCAGTATGATTTCATTGTGTTTGACTACATATTGCACTGCATGAAGGCCTAAAATATTTTTATCTTTTAAGCTAAATACTTCAAATAACGATCTGTTCTACCAATTGTCTCTGTACAAAAAATATTTAAAAGCCTGAGTAATATCAATTAGGCCTAATTACTTTCCTTGAAATTAAAGTTCTTTAATGATTTCCAGCAGGAGTTATGGTTGATTAGTGCAAGATTTCAAATACTTCGTAAAATGTTCAACAGTTTTTTCG
Source organism: Periplaneta americana (assembly GCF_040183065.1). Taxonomy (NCBI): domain Eukaryota; kingdom Metazoa; phylum Arthropoda; class Insecta; order Blattodea; family Blattidae; genus Periplaneta; species Periplaneta americana. The sequence goes on from NC_091123.1 coordinate 178,435,286, forward strand.
GAATTATTTCAAAAGCTTTTTTTTTTTTTTTGTTAGCCACGTTAATCGCCTATTTGCTATTTTCTTTCCGAAAATTTACTTCGGTTGTATTTAAGTTTAAAATTGGGAAATTAACAGAAAATTAGTTCCTCATAGGAATTTTTCCCCTTTATATTTCATTTTACGTGGCCAGAGAAAGGGACTTAGTTTGTACTCGACAAATTTTAAAACTGTTTTTACTAGTTAATGCGTTACAACATTTAAACACAAAAATATTTAGTTTCGTATTCTGAAATAAACGGTTGTGGGTTAGAAAATTAAGCAAATTCGGAAACAAATTTTGGATATAAAATTAGAAATGATTACTCGCAGCAAATGTTAAATTCTTTCCATATGGATGAAGAGCATTTTGCCTAGGGCTAAATAAATGCGCCCCATTCAAATTTAAGTCTAAGCTGTCGCTTTATTATAAAGTTTTAAATGGTAATATGGTCGTTGTAAATGTAATTGAATTGGAGACGCATTAGGGAATAAAGAATTTTTCTTAATTGTGAGACGGTTTGTTTTGAAGGTTTAATAAATTTGAGGCAAAGGTTTCATTTCGTGGAATCTGTTCAGGATTGATTCCGGAATTAACTTAGAAAAAACTAGTTAAAATAGACTTGTTTTTAGGGGAAGCAATTTGAGTACACATGGGAAATACTAAATTGGAACGTGATATTTAATGAAATAATCGAAACTTTGTGGGACAAAATAGAGTAAAATTTATTTCAACCTGACCTGCCAATGAACGGACTTCTTGCTGGACGGATATTGAAACTACAAAATAGAATCTCCTAGAACCTCAAGTGGTAAGTAATAGTCTGTATCAAATGCTCTTGGTAAGTGAATTCTGTGAAGTACATATTTTTATGTTTTAACTTTTTGCCGTAGGTCAGCGACGCGATCCTTTGGACACATCCAACCAGTTTCATGGAACTTGAATAGTACGGATAGTGGACAGGGTGGTGAGTATAAATGGGGCAAGTAAAATTCTGTTAAATTTCCGAATGTTGAGATTAATTTTCAAGATATTCGATCTAATTTATTGACAATCTTTATATATTCTGAAAGATTTTTTCCTAATCATAAATATAACTTAATTAGCTTTTTTATTACGTCAGAAGATTAATTAAATACTAAATATTAAATTCTATTATTAACTTTGCAACTTCTTTATTGTGTTAATGAGGTATTTTACCTGATTAGTTTCGAAGTGGTATTCTTTATTGTCCGAAGCCTATTGTATTCATTTGGCTCATATTTCGTGTATGTATTGTTACTCTCATTTCAGGAATGACTTAATCTGATACCTACGTCGTTATTTATTAATGTGATTTGTGTTCTAGGCTGCAGACGGAATCATCTCAACGCGGACGAAGACGGGCAATGACGCACATTTCCTTGGGACAACGTGACTGGACTGGAAAGGACGTCCGCAGCAATAGTAGGTGGTGAATTTTACTGTTGCTTCATGATCAGTAAGGGTCACTGGCTGAACCATTTAGAAACTCGCGAATCACAAAGTGGTTGAGTTGCGCTGTAGGATTTTTAGTTTGTAAGCGTCAAGTCGGCTGGCCTGTGTTAGAGATGTCACTGCATAGTTAAGGGCTAATCTGATTTTCTTGTTCTCTCCACAGCATTCTCTGGTTAGGTGGTTAGGTAGGATGTTTACACTGTTAGGATGTGATGTTAGGATGCTACATGTAGAAAAGTGCCAATGTGCTGGGTTGCATTGGTAGGGCAGTGCATCGGCAGGCTGTATGAGACTTGGCAACCGTGTGGTTCAGCCAGAGGCGGACTTGAAGCAACATGGAGAGGTCGCGCACAGCAATATCAAAATTTTACGATATGAAATAGACATTTAATTTCTGTGTTCGTAATTTCAAATACAGGAATTGATTGTTGCTTGTTCATGGAGTTCTATTGCACTTTATGCACAAGTTGACATCTGAAACGATAATTAAGAACTTTGATTGATGGTGATTCCTTCACAAGAATTCACCATGTGTGAGAATTTAATCATTGTGGCCTCTTCCTCGATGAAATGCTTAGCATGCGTCAGGGTTAGAGTTGATATGCCGTACATTCGCTATTTTTTCAAATGACGAATGTGGCATAAAACTCTGGACCTACCTAGTGGAACTTAGATGTAGTTGGTTACCTTTCTGATAACAAAATTGATTAAATTTGACGATGTTCTGGTCATTCTTGAAATGGTCAGTACATCAAGTGTTGGTTGGGCTTAAGATTTACTGAAACCGGAAAGGTAACTATTTATGAAAATGGCGCATGTTAGGCATTGGGTACCAGAGCGAAGCAGCTTAATCTTATGATCGCAAATCTAATGTGTAGTCATTGATTGCAAATGAATATAACAGTTTAATAAGCATAAGCTGAAGATAAAATATAACTGTAATATCAGTAATTAAATGTAAAGTCAGTAATGAAAAGTAAAGTAATGTAATTTAATGATATAAATATTAAAAGTTGCTATACAATGTTGTAAACTAATGATTGATTAATGAGAAGTGATTGAGAATTTTAACAAGTTACAAGAAGTAAGAGGATAATAACGAATTACTTTTGCGATCATTTATGGATTTTTGTGTGGCTGTGGAGCTCAGCCGGTTCCATTGGCTGCCGGTTGCGACGATCGCAGTGAACTTCACATGTGGATCCATGTCAGTTTCTCGTCTAATTCTACATTCCCCTCCCCCTGTTAGGTAGTAGATGGGAGCTGACATGTGTCCAGGTATGACAGGGATCTGCGAGAGTCAACGAAGCCAATTTCTTCCAAATTTCGTAACTAATACCACTGTAATGAAGTGGTTGCGGCCATTTATTAACTTCCCCCTCTCGATCCTGTGGCTCATCGTGCCGAGGGGGTGGCAACAAGGGAATGTGCCGTCAATTCTTACAAGGGGTTACGTTATACTACATATTTTGATCACTTTTATGAATTTGGAATACTGGTGTTCACTTTAATGGGACTGAAATCTTTTATGAAGACAAGCAGTGTAATGTGATTAAAATGATTCGTGACATTCTAGAGAAGTGTGGAAGATGCAAATGTTCTCGTCACATTTAATCATAAATACCTGCAATTTCGTATCCAGGAGTCATTATTCTAATGTCATTGGCCCCATTGAAAGATTGTTTCTGTTGGAAGAATCTTAAAACTCTGTTCAGAAATGTTACGAAAAAATTCTCTTAGTACTAAAATTCTGTGGTGTACGCCAACAGTTAATTTTACATAAAAAGAATCATTGCTTCTAAATTATTCATGTTTCCGGTTTGATAAATTTCCTTTGAAAATGCTTAGTTTCAAACACTGCAGTCGTGTTTAAGAAACATGAAATGGAAAAAAAAATCTGATTCGTCTAATTATGTACCACTGCATTTTTTCTCACAAAAATTCTTGTAATAATGTATCTGAAAAAAACAAATCCGGTATTCAAATATTGTCTAACTTTAATCAAATATAAATATGCTTACACTGTAGGCCTATTCACAGTTAAGTATGAAACTATTAATGGCACATTTCCTTGGCGAAACAGGATCAATGTAAGAATATTGAAGTGAATTGTCCAGCTTCGAGTTCCGTGATCACACGGGTGAGGGAAGACTTGTCAATATATGGACATCTCAAATTATTTATTTTCTAGGAGTGATGAGATACGGCAAGTGATTGATTCTTGTGGACAAGCTCTCAATTTGTATAACTCCATGAGTGCTGCTAGAGACCCGTTTCTTATTTTTTAAAAATAACTTTCTCTTAAAATGTTAGAAGCATTAACTTATGCTCTAGCTGGGAAAATATGTAGTCGAATTATAGGAGACTTGTAATGTTTCTTTTGGAAGTGTGATATGAAATGACAATTCGGTATAACTTATTATAGGCTACTTATTTCTACATTTCTTGTAGTACTTAGTCCGAAACTATTTAGTTTGATACTAAAATAATACTGTTTTATGTTGAAATAAAACATTAGGCCCATAGTTCATGATACTTCAATAAAATTGACAACTCCAGGAGAGTATGAATCTGATTGTTCAATCGCGTAACTAACCGTAGGACTATGACTTTTTATATTAGACATCATAATAATAAAGATTGCCGAGGGGAGGAAAAAAAATAACTTGGCCCTCTGCCCTCATAAGGTGTTGCTTCGCTAGTCGTGAAATGTCTTACATAAATAAAACTAGGCACATTACCGGTACTTCTAGAAAGGGAAAATTTTATCAGGCTCAATATTTTACGTAAACGGGATCACAGAACGAATTCAAAGGACAAACGAGTATTTGAAAGATTTCAATTTCAAGAGGAATAACTGCTTCAGATAGGATTTTTAATATCTCAAGTTTAATAAGATTCAATTCGTGGACATCAATAACTACTGTAATGTTTTTCAGATATCTTGGTCCATGCTGATACTGTAATAGAGGAACAGTGCTACCAGAGAAGTTCTTAGTTGTGACGACATGTTCTGCAGTAGAGTTGAGGCGTAGGTGACTGCAGTGGAAAGGAAACTTCAGATCTGCTAAAGACTGACATATCCTTCAACTTACATTAGATTGTGTGATCTTGCTAACTGTAGGTAATTAAATTACACAAGTCTTAAGACTTTGAAATTACAAGTTATTAATATTTGGAATAATACATAACTGTGGACTTAGTTTGGATTTTCTAAGTCATGAAATGTATACAAAAATGTTGTAAGTAATTAAGTGCTTCCTTTGTTTAGATTTTTGCTAGTTGGAAATCTTTCCCCTTTGCATCCACAAATACCCTGAGTATATGCAGATTAGGATTGCTATTTCTTAATTCAGTTTCAAGATAATGTAATAAAGAGTTAATTGTTAACTTTAGCCTCAGACTTTACTGGTAATGTAATATCTACGTGACGCCCAGGAAATTATTCTAGTGAATTTTTAGATCAGGTATTTATGGAACAAGCATGCAGGAAGTATGTACTTAATTTTTGAAAACTTTGCCTTCAAACATTCTCAGACATTGATAGCATATGGCATATCTGTTCTCAAAGTTGTATTGTGAAATGTCAGATATACGTATAATTGTAAATTGTTTACATTCATACAGCTGATAAATGATTATAACAATGTAATTGTAATTTAATGGCAAAATAAATGGGAAAATTGCTAGCAATTGTGTTGAAATTTATCTGATAAGATGCCTTGCCTTATCCTATTATTTTCCATAGAACTTTAATATCATATTTACTCGGCTATGAATCAATCTCCTTAAGTACCCGTTCTCCTTTGTCTAATGTTTACTCTTAAATGGTGATAGGTTGACTTGAAATATTTTCTCTAGCTTCCCAATGAAGAGTTTAAATATTTTAGCCAAAAGACAAAATTTTGTATTGAATTTGTTTTAAACATCTAAGATTTATATCTTGTGCCATAAATATCAAATGGCTTAATTTTTCAATTTCCTTAGATTTTGATTTTAAGATGTTGGCACAGGAAGACCCTTCTACAATTTTGAAATAAAAGTAGACCAAAAATAGCATCTTATAGCCGAATAAGTACGGTGTCTTAGATAACTTACGTCCTTGTAAATCATTCTTTTTGTAAGAGATATTTCAGAACTCAGACCTAATATTCTCAAATTGAAGCGTAAGACTCTACTTTTGCGGAAGGGCAATTGGTTTGCTAAAAGTTTGCATTGTTGCAGACTAAGATTTTGTGTTGGGTAGTTAATTGCCGAAATAGGTCTGAAAAAGGGGTAAATTATTTGTTGGGGAAGAGGAAAGTAAATAATGTGGGGGGGGGGAAATGCCAAATTAAAATCTGCGAGCGAATATCTAATTCATAATTGTTCCTAAGGGCCAGGTCCTTCAGAGAAAATCTTGGATTCTGCAATATTCTTTTTTCGTCTCCGCATAGGTCTAGGTTCCATATACGCCTATCGTCTGATATCTTGTGATCAAACATTTTTTTTCGAGTTCACTACTTCCAATGCATTCTTTAGTAGGCAATTACATCTTAATGATCCAGCCAATTTTTCTCTTTTCCTGACCATTTTCAGCGTCTCTCTTTTTCACCCAGTATTTAATTTAATATTCCTACTCATGAAACCCTACTTAACTTTGGCAATAAGTACCATGGCCATCGTAATAAAGTCCTTCCTCATTAATTCCTGCCTGATCATATTAGTGACAGAAGGACTAATCTGCTATCTTGACCTTTAACCTTAAACCTAACAATGGAAGTATATACTGAAAATTAAGATACGTATTTCTGAATATTGACATTTCTTTACCTAATATATTTCCATCTTACGGAACGATAATACAATAACAGGGATGAGATGTATCTGAAACTTTTTGGATTAATTTCATTTCAGTGTAACGGAAAAGCTGTAAAATATAGCCTAATTATTACTAGATACTGCGATTTTGTACCTCGTTAATATTATGCAGAAATATTCACTCGCCTATTTCGAAGCCACGTATCGGTTACATCAGGGAAGTCAAAGAAGGGATCTGGTCCAGCAATGGAGAATAGCTTTTGGTAACGGATCTAACAGATGGCTTCCCCATTTCCTTATTTTTCCTGATGACTGTCTGACAAGCTCTGATAAATTGGAATGTTTTTGTATGTCTAACATATTACTGTATGCAAAAACCAAAAATGACACAGCGTTGAATGTTGCGGAGTTGTTATATTATAATTTTTATTGTAGTTTGTCCTTAAATAGACAATTATTGCAAATACAAAACTGTAAGAAAACAATTTGTCTTAAATTAAAATAGGATTACCTTCTAGTAAAGACATTTGAGAAAAATTGGCACCTTCTAAGAAATTACCTTTGTTTTGTTAAACTTCTTTTAATTGTGCGAATATAGGCTATTGTTATAAATTCCGCCTATTCGTCATTCAAAAGAAAAATTAACTCCAAATACAAATAAGCTACACGTATTTTTGGTTAATCATAATGGTAGATCTATGCTTCTAAAAAATTTGAACACATTTAGGTTACAATTCTCTAATTTCTCTCATAACAAACCACCTATCATTTCAGATATATTTATCACTACATAACAAGAAACATATGAAGTAACCCATAGCCTACATTAATCTACATGACATTATTTTATTATGAATATTTATTACAGAATTAAAATTTTAACAATTCTTCCGATTGTTCGGTGTTTCTAAAGCAAGTAAAGAAATTTTCTGCAGTATGTAATTTAGTTACGTTGCATGTAATAGGCTTGTCATGTTTTAAAAACTTTCAGAATCGTCGCCTGTAATCTATTGTTACCATCATTAAATTAATACATTTGTAGTTTAGCATGAGATAATCCTTTCTGCACGATAAAGCTTTCACGAAATTTCCCAAACTATTATAGAGGTGAATACAAAATATTTTGCGTGTGATTTTCGTGACATTTATTTCATACATAAAATTTTCACACTCGGAATACATCGTTCAGCCATATTGATTACGTGCAATGACTAATGAGCTACGCCTAACCGTTGTAGAAGCTAGTTGCCTATTGGTCGGTGTCATCGTTGCTGTGTCACGTGACAACGCGCGATTGGTTGTTCAAATATTCGCGCGTTCAATTAAAAGTTGGCGTTTAGAAAATTAACAGTCACTTTGGTGTTAGACGTGGTCGAGTGAAGTTACGTCCGTTGAATCGAAGTTGTGAAAATCGCCTTTCTGAAATTTCACTGCTGATAATCTGAAATGGAGCCATTCTTTCTTTTTATGGGTGCATTTGCTTCAGATGCAGTATCGAGTGATATGAGAGTTGATATTACTGGAAGACTTCCTGTTGAATTGGCCATTATAATTCTAAGGTAAGAAAGTTAATTTTCGTGCTGATTTTTGTTATTATTTTGTAACATTCACGCACATACAGTTAAAATAATTTCATATTTGTAGACTTTCAACTGAAATAGATATGCAGTTAGTAACGATACGTATTAACCTGTAGGATTGTGGACGAGTTTGCAAATTTCATCTCTTCGATATTCCGTGTACTGCATGGATATATTAATATCTCTACAATGTAGAAACTTGGATAGGTTATTTCTGCAGACTAGGCCTATTTAGCGCAATATAAACAATCTCCTGCATTTATAAGAATAAATCTTTAGGTTCTATCTTTGCTTACTTAGGTTTAGAAACAAACCTAACCTATTTATCTTAATATTATCAAACAGTAAGTTACAACGTAATCGAGATAAATGTTGCCAGTTTCAGTTATAGTACAGTTCATTACAATAGACAATTCCTGAGATCGCTAGTTGAATTACCCACTGTTTCAAGTAAGAATTCTTGAGGACTCTTCCCCTCTATGACCACACACAGAAACAAATCTATTTCTCGTAATATTGTTATGCCTAGATAGAGTTCATGACATCGTTTGCAATAGTAACTTAACCTTTATTAACAGAAAGCATTGAGATCCCTGTCTTTTTAAGTACACACAGAAACAAACCTAACATATTATCTTAGTTTTGTTAGACAATTTTGTGCAATCTGGACTGAAACTTGATTTTATATTCAAAACTTCACTTATTATTCCCTCTATCACTTCTATCCCTCATCATGGAACGTTTTTATACTCATCTTCCTATACTGTAGAAATACCTCGCCTCTGGAATTCGTTACCTAATGACGTCAGGGACTGCCGGACTTTACCACAATTCAAATTTAAATTTGAAAATTTTGCCTTAGTTAATGTTTTTTAGGTATTGCTAGAAGTATTGATTTGTGTTTTTTTTCATTTTCTTTTTTAATCTCGATTAAAATTGCAAGTTTCTTCATTATGTTAATTAATTAGTTAGGATATAATTAATTATGATACTTAATCACTCATTTTAAGTGTGTGTGTCTCCAACCTGTGTATATTTTTGTGTGGGTTTACTTTTTAATAGTTTTTTCTCTCTCTTTATTTCTTGTGTAGCTTTGCTTTGTATATAGTGTATTTTTTTCTATTTATGCTATTATTGTATTTGTATTCCTGGTGTTGTGGAAGAGAGGGCCTGATGGCCTTAACTACACTAGAATAAATAAATGAATATTATTAGTTCTGAATTTGAAATTCATTTCTGTAAATTAAATATTAATAGTCGTAATCATTATTTTAATAACTGATATTGTTGTTTGCAGGAATCTGGACCCCAGGTCTCTGCTGTCAGCAGCCATGGTTAATAAGCGATGGCTGAGCTTGTGTCGTGCAGATTCTGTGCTGCGCGAGAGAATAAGACAACAGATCGTCACGGAGCGGCTGGAACGACTCACTCCGTTCACAGTGACTGTGGAGAGAGACATTCAGCAACCCAGGCCGTTCTCAGCTGTGAATGGAAATCGTAGGATTACCTTCAACCCTGTATCAAGTAAGTTTCTGTTAAACTCATAATTCATTTGACATATCTTCCGTGAGTTGGAGATTGTCCACGATATTTGTAGTTGTACCTAAATTATAAATTTACAGAGATTATTTACAAGTGATTGTAGTATTGAACATTGTTAGGCCTATATATTTACTAAATTTGACATAGCAGAGAAGGTAGTCAAGCATAAAAATTTAGTTCTCTGTGGAATTGAGTGTGTAATCTTAGTAGAAGCATTGCGGTACTGTAGTCAGGGTTTTTGGACAATAGTTTAATACTCTTTTGTTTCACCTTCATATTAATATTATTACGTACAAGAAAATAAGTTATTAAATGATCAAAGTTTTAATTAATTTATGGATTACAAAGTGTATATGGATCATATGAGGAAACGAAAAGGAAGGCAGAAAATAGGAAATATTGGAGAAAGCTGGGTTTGCAATGAAAGACGTGCCCTTGGGCAGAACACTAAATGAATAATCAATCTTCTTAATGTATCCAACTGTTTGCTGACAACATAAAGTCCACTATAGTCCACTGTAGTCTATTCAGTTGTTGTTTTTCACGAGAAATGAGGGGTATTTTGATCGGTGTTCATTATAGATGCCTGTTGCTAGTAGCCAGAGTTGGGGTGTAGTCAATATATACTGCAGGGCTGTGTCTTCTGCAACTGGTACTGATGATTTTAATTTACTTCTTTTGTGGCTTATGGATGGACAGTATAGAAGAATGTGTTCCAGATCTTCATCGTGATTATTACACCACAGACAAGTAGGATTATGAGAAATGTGAATCGGTGTAGGTACAATTGAGTGACAATGTGACCTGTTCTGGCTCTTGTTAAAAATGTTTGAACATGTCTGGGCAAGTTTTTGTACATTTCCAGGTCATTTGGTTTTTTTTCGTACAGACTGTAAAATTTTTCCTTTGCAAGAAGAGAGCCAATTGTTGATCCATAGGTTTGTAAAATGAGACACTAAATGAATGTGTCAAACTTTCAACAATGGGTGAAGAAATACATATTATACTTCTCGGGTTTATCTGTCATTGTGGGTTAAATTCGGACTCGATGAATTTTCCAAATATTTCAAATTGCATTCCTTTATTGGGTGTATCCAACGACAAATTTCCTTGAACAATTAATTATATTCTTAAGGGTGACTAATAATAATATTAAATAAGATTACAATAAGATTTTAATTCAAATAATTTCATAGAATCACAACCGTGAATGCAAATACAAAATCATACAAATTATAGTGCAATAGGCCTAACAATGATTCTAAATTTACTTCATCCTCTCGCTTTTGTATGTGTTTTTTTATATTCGTCTCTTGGAAGCCTTTCATCTCGTGTGACGAAACGTGGTGGATCTGGCACTGTAGGGTCTATTCAATCTTGTCCAGGTTTACTTCTCGACAATTTACTACAAACAATACATTGCCATTTGAAATACAATGGAAGAACTATGATTAGGACAGATCTTCATTTCGTGGATCCTGTTGTGTTAAATCTTGAAGTTAAACGCCTTCACCTGCTATGATATTCATGCCCTATCCTAGACATTGGGGCATGTTCAGAGAAGCAGCTCCAGAGTCAAGAAGCATGGTTGATCTTGCTCGTTTTTGTTATTTCCTGTCGGATTTATATCCAGAACTCTTTTGAGGCCTTTCTTGCCACCACATGTTACACTGCCAATAATCCTTATTATATATCTACATGGTTTTTCAGTCCTGTCGAGATAAATGTGAAGTGCCTAATCCTTATCTGAAATGATCTGAAAATCAGGGTTTCGTATTGGGGAAACCCATCTTGTTCATTTCAGAAATTCAGAGGGAGTTATTTTCCTTTTCAGATATAAAACAAATATAGTCCTCAGGATACCGGACTTCATCATCTGTTTTTTCTATATCTTGTGGGGAATTGGTACTCTTTGGTACATAGCACTGCAGGACAATATCTATTTTCGTCCTTAATCATTGCTGTAATGTCGTTCAGGCTCTCCTCTCACCACTCTTCCATACCTACTAGAACCATGTCCGATGTCTGCTCATAATTTACTGAAAATTACTGGAACCACTGTAAATTGTATCTAAGGGCAACATTCAAGTTAAAGTTGAATTTTAAACAGAACATAGTCCATATTATGTTTTATTATTCAGCTGAATGTATTACTCAGACTTACATTCGTATAGGCCTACACTTATGTTGTTCAGATGCATACAAAGCTTGTTGAATTGCGTTGGCAACAAACTTGACCAAATATTTTGCTCAGACTATAGTAGTTTTCCTCAAAATGCATAAAAATGAAAAGCATGAAGTGTCTATATTATTGCTTTATACATTGATGTTTTCATAACAACCGTAAATTGGAACAACTGTAGATCCGTTGGAGTGGCAAAATGTTTGAATCCGTCCCAGACTACGGTACTGTAATTTACTGAAGAGAATATTGCTGTGTGAAGTCTCAGCTCATATTAGCAGCATAGCTAAGAATTGTCATTTCTATTGCTTTATTACAGACTGACCTCCTAATTGTCATCCACATAAAATTGAACCATCTCATCCGTTCATTTCAGACGTGAGTATTTTCTGTAGAAATGAGGTAGTGTGAATAGTAATAGTTTCATTCTATTTATATTAACATTGAGAGTATGCTTTTATTTTAAAGTTTGTTTCAACCATTCTTTCAGTTCCATATTTATATTGCTGAATTTAAACATCAATTTCATCCCGTCATCTCTCCGGTTGCGCCGTAGTTTTAGGCTTATTGTGGTAGACTAGCTTTCTCATTAACACTATTTTCTACCTTTGCCTTAACACGTTTTGTTCATTACGTGTTATTAAAGTGTACAATGAAGGAGGCAAGGCCTGTGTTGTGACTTTGTCATGTGCATTGGCTGTATCACCGATGGTTTAGGAGTGGCAAGATAGACTTCAGTCTGAAATTAGCTTCCCAGTCGATAGATTACTACAATATTTACCATTCTGAAACAAACTATCATCGTGATAGCTCATACTTTCCTCTCTCGTACATTTCAGGTCTTTCCTCATCTGTATATAATTATGGCTGCTTAAATTTTTTTTCGGAAAAATTCCTACACATGACGCCTTGCAATAACTTACTAACATACTATGCTTGTTTTTCAGATATAGTTCGACCAAATCCAACCCACTTCGAACGTCGTGTGATGCGTCGGTTTACCACATCGTCTCAAACACATTTGGCGGTGGATAGGAAAATGGAATCATCGACAGTGGGCAAAATCAGAAAAAAGTCAACTAAGAAAGTGCTCAGACTGTGAGGAAAATACATACTTTATGTATCAGAGGAGAGGTAGGCCTAATTATATAATATTTTGTATCACTTAAAACTGTTTAATAGTTATGATAGTGATGGGTAACAATAATGCGACACATTTTTTGCCCAATCTAGAAATTTGATTTCGTAATTATATTATAAAATTGTTCGTGTATTCTGATGACACTTTACTATTAACACAATCTTTTTCATTTCAGATCAATAATACGTCTACTTGATTGGCGAGAAATGGTAGTCTACCAAGTGGCTAATCATGTGGTGTGAATTACATTAATTGAATACAACATAAGATTCAAGTGTATTTACTAGCATTAATGTAAATTACACTTACATTCATCATAAATGTGCTATGACTGTGATAGTACAGCCCGTACGTAGTTCTAAAATGTAGTAATTATTAATTTTAAGATTTACGTCAATATGAGTTCGATATTTGTACACATTAGTACGTCATTATGTAGTTGATTTGTACATAATAGTGTAAGTTCTTAAAATGATGTTATCTTATTGGTGTTAGAATGAACAAGTGATGTCTTTAATGTTACATGAACGTTCTCATTAACTATTAAGATATATGAATGATCTTTATCAGTGTAAATATGTATATAGTGTAATATATAATTGTGTATAAAGTTTGACTTGTATTTGTATAAATATAAAAATGTACAAATTTAGTAACTTCGGAGTGTATGTGAGATATTTGCATGTATTTTTAGATTATTAAATTAAAATAAAAACTCTATTTTGTGTCAATCATTTAAACAACTCTATAAAAGCAAATAAATATCCCTGAATTATTCAGCTGCTTTGATAGCCATCTGTAGGTTGAGCAAATTATATCAGAGTGGCTGTCTTGAAAATATGAACAAATGGTGATAGTTCAACAGTAACATGCAGTTAAGTAAGACTACACAGATTAGCAATTAAAATTTCAGCAGAATTTGGTGGAAATTTCGGAGAGATGTAGTCTTTCTCACTCTCAAATTAATTGCTTCATAAAGAAAGGGCATCACTCACATTTTTTTCGAAATCGAGTTAACATTGAATTTCCCATCTTGAATGTTTAACACATCGTTTTATCAAGAAAGGAAGCCAGTTCAACGTTTCCTTCATTGTTATATTGTGATCGGAATGTGAGCGTTTTGTAAAGGAAGGGAATCGGTCCGGACAGTTTTTCCTCATTTCCCACAACATAGCTAAAATGGACTGATGCACTTTCTTTATGAAGCAATTCGAATGAAGGGTCCACGGAAAGAACATGCTAAGTCAACTTTCGTCAAATTTTCAGGGAAGCATTTCTTAACTTCAATGCACTTATAAAACTTTATGAATATATACCTAATTTAGTTTGCCATGTTACAATGCAGACCTTTTGCCATTCAGATTTATTAGAAGGATAGTTAACTTCATGAGATAGCAGATGGCACCAAGTATCAACTACAAGTGACTTCGCCAGTTCTTTCCGGGGACTCTTCAAATGCATTTTGCCTGACTCTTTGTTATAATAATAGCGTTGTACCATGGTAATATGGCTAGGGTTACTACTACTTCAGTAGGCCTATACGGCTGACTTATAACAACATTCTCATTAATGAGGACGGAATGGAAGCCAACATAATTGAATCGGTCATTGCAGAAAGGGGATAAGTCATGAAAAACGCGAAAATGAGTTAAGAGTGCCATTGTTTTCTCCAGGCCTAGACACACATTTCCATACAGAAATGGGACAAATTTGCTCATTCTCAACGCAAAGCAGAGCACCATAAGCAGCACAGTCATTGCAGAAAGGGGACAAGTCAGCGACTTACCTTCTTTCTGCACTGACTGACGACGTGACGCAACTGAGTGCCGCGGATCTAATAAGTTACGCGCTCATCAGCTGATAAGGAAAATGACAGATAAGGTAGAAGAAAACTGTGTTATTAGTGGTAAACGTAAACGCAATGAAATTAACTACCGCAGAAATGTAAATAAGAAAAATAAACTAAAGGCATTGGAACGTCAATTCCATTGGGAAGTCTGTAGCAGCCCGTAAGACAGGATAGCAATGTGGGTAAGAAACTACTCATTGTTTGTTTAGCCGCAACTTTGGGTCATCAATTTTCAACATTCACAATTTCAAAGACCATACGGCGCACTTCTATTCCTATCATGAAGGTATAGGCCACAAATCTTCAAATGAAGTGTGTTCCTTCTTAACTACATTGAAAATAATGTCCCTTCTTCAGTCCAGGAATTGTATCTTTTCTCTTATAACTGTGGAGGGCAAAATAAAAATCATACCTTAATTCGATTGTTGCTTGCACTGATCCAAATGGGGAGATTATTTTCCACAACGAGGACATTCATTTCTTCCCTGTGACCGCAACTTTGGTGTAGTGAAGCGCAAACTAAGAAAGACAGACAGGGTATATGTGCCAGACCAATACAATACCTTGATCCACCAGGCAAACACAAACAACAGATTTTCTGTAGAATCAGTTACTACTGATGATATTTTGAATTTTAAATACTAGTCGCCAGAGTATTACAAGAAAACCACCTGCTCATTAGACACATTGAAGAAGAAAGGGAAAGATAAGAATATGTTTTCTTCAGCACAATTCAGTGAATTTGTTTACTCTATAGATGATCCAGGATGTGTGACTGCCAGTTTGTTCATTGGTAGTGAAATGAGGAAACACAGATTCTGTATGAAAAAACCAGGTTCTGGACGCATAGTAATGCCTACACAAAAGCATACAATGGGAAAATTCCCATTAATACGAAAAAACTTGGAGACTTATCGAAAGTGACGCAATAAATTCCATTGGAACACACTTTCTTTTACGAAGAGATCCTGAACTGGCTACCTTGTGACAAGAAATCTACAAATGACATGGTTTCCAACGTCTAACAATACACTCTATAACAATTGAAACAAATGACTTTGTGTAGTGCTTTAGTGTATTTTTATTGTGCTCTCCTATATGCAGTTTTTAAGTACGAGTTTAAAGTAGAGTTTTGATTTAAAACTGTGATATAAAATCACATATTGGTACATTTCTGTAGTAGGAATAATGACTAAAATGCAAAAATAATTATGTAAATGGTGACAGTAATGTAGTAATTACACATAAAAACATCGTTATCATTGTAATTATTAACTTTTAGTTTGTTTTCAAATATTACATTAGCCCAAAATTGTAAATTATATATTTTTTTCTTTTATATTTAACAATTCCTTGCAGAAAGGGGATAAGTCATGGTTCGATTAAACAACTTGAAACAAAAGTGTTTGAGATGTCAGATGTCTAACATGATGTATTATACTTCACTATTCATAAACAAAGTAAGAAAAAATATTTATAATGATTACTCCAGTATTGGAAGAAGAAAACAGTTTTTATTGATTATCTCAAAAGTAAGATTTTATGACTTATCCCCTTTCTGCAATGACCGATTCAATTGGAGTATTCATTGACTTAATGAAATAGTTCTTTCAAGGTTCAGATTGGAATGTGAAAGACACAAATTTCATATATCTATACTTTAGTAGCGCTTCAAAATCATGGCCTCATTCACCAACTTCCAGAAATAATGTATGAAATGATTACGCGATTTTGCTGTCTTGTAGCTACAACTTTACCAAGTACAGTTTCGAGGTTTTAAAATTAAGCCAAATACAAGTGTTTATCATTGGACCATAATCAGAGCATCAAAACAATGACCGTCAGTTAAGTTCAAATAGTAATCCATGATACGGTAGGGGAGAAACCTAAGCCACTTTAAGATCAGGGAGGCAATAATGTGTACACTGGTGGCCATGATTCTGGAAACTTTTTGTTTTTGTATTGAATTATTATAATATCTGTATTTATTCACAGATTAATACAATTTAAAATATTACTCATGACTGATTCGTCAGTTATGGAGTTATAATAAAGGTATTATAGTAAATTCTTAATATTTTAACGATAAATAGTCATTATGTGGGGAATTATGTTTTTGTCGTTTAAGATCTGAATATTAATTTCAGATTTCATTATAATTTCCCATTATTTACTGTAATAAAAATTAGTCCATTGCTGATTTTAAGATTATTTTTGATCATTAGGAGCACTGTTGAGCACTGTTAGTATAAAATATGAACATTATTAGTGTGTCTCTATTATTAGTCTGACAAGATTTCGTTCGGTTAACACCTGATTGCTTTACCACAAACTTTATTGATAATAGTTTTATCACAATGGCTCCATGAAAGTACTGAACACCTTCTAATCGAAGTAGGGCAGTTAAACTTCGAGAAGAAGGCTACACATTCAAGGAAATTGCAAGGAACTTGGTAATGGTGCTACAGTGTCTGGCGTCCAGGAGGTATGGCAGAGGTTCAAATCAACAAAATCGTGTAAAACAGCACCTAGGACTGGTAGAAAACCTGAAGCAAGTCCATGCGATGTGAGGCACATTTGTCGATTAGCATTTAAACATCGAAGGAAATATTCAAAAGAGATACAGAAAGTTCTACACGGCAGTGGACGTAATATTTCTGTGAGAACTCTTCGAAGGAAGTTGTTTCACAATGAACTGAAAGCAAGAGCACTCAGAAAAAAGCCATTTCTCAACAAACGACAACGAGAAAATCGTGTAAATTAATGCAAAAGTCATCGATCATGGACCAATGATGACTGTGCGAAAGTGATATGGAGCGATGAAACAAGGATTTCTATATTTGGAAGTGACGGAATGAGATATGTTCGTCGACGAAATGGAAAAGCTTTGAATCCCGAGTGCCTCATCGCAACCATGATACATCCTGTTTCTGCCATATGGAGATGCATGTCCAGGAATGGAGTAGGAAGATTTCAGATTTTTCAAGGGAACGCGGAAACATACAAAAAAGGTATTCTGGAAGTGAAATTGAAACCATTCATTGCCGACTTACACCCAAATTTTGATGACTTTGTATTTCAGCAGGATGGTGCTCCATGCCCATACTGCCAAGAGTGTTATGCAATGTTTCAACAGAAAAACATCAAGGTGTTAAAGTGATCTGGGAATAGTCCTGATTTTAATCCAATTGAAAACTTGTAGTCAAGGTAAAAGGGTTTGGTGTCTAAAAAAGAAATTCCAGCAGCAAAACTCAATTCATTGATGCCCTTATCCACAGCTGGTTTCGGATCATCAGCAAGGAAGAACTTCAACGTCTGGTGGACTCAATGCCCCGCAGAATTGATGCTGTCATTAAAACTAAATGTTATCCCACAAAGTACTAACTGTTTACAAAGTGAATGAAAAAATAACAAGAAAGTGTTTCTAAGTGTTAATGTATAAATATATGTTTTCTCATACACATTTTGATATGAAGTCATGTATTTCCTACAAAAATAGAATAGACAATGTTTGTTTGATGCTTTCAGTCACGAGTAATATTTTAAATCGTATTAATGTGTGAATAAAAACAGATGTTATGAGAATTCAGTACAAACACAAAAAGTTTCCAGAATTATGGCCACCAGTGTAAGTTACACCCAGGTTCATAAAAACTTTGATATTCGTTATTCCTATTAGGTTGAGGGATTAGATTCCAGAATGGTCTCTCTGATTGTCACTCTTTATGCTCACCACGTACTCAAGTTATTTACAGATAACTTTGTTAGGATTAGCCAACATTGGCCAATACTGTTCAAACAGCAATGGTTATTCTGGCCAAGAATAAGGGACAAAAAAGTCCGCTATTAAGATTTCAACAGTACTATGGTAAAACCAGTAAGCAATTCAAGGAAATGATGAATTATTTAACTCAAAAATTTGCCACCAGTAATAACTGTCATATTTTGGGATAAGCGGTCTACACAAATATATATAAAAATAACAAAACTCACTCTGTAGCCGTACAGCTACTTAAAATATATTGCGTTTGGGTAACAATTCTTACATTTCGAAGGGCTTGTCCTTGATTCGTCAATACGATCCAACATAACCTGTAATGGACTTTAATAGTTATATAAGAAATAGGATTTATTTCGGATTCATACATTACGTCATGATCAATTTTTTAGAATGTGTGATAATCCTTATGGGGGGGGGGCATATTTCCAATTATCGTTAACTGAAACACCTCTACATTTAAAGTGATGATTTTCGACTAAAGATTTACAGTACTATGTACGTTTTGACGTTATTTAAATATATTTGTGATATTCGTACCTTTTTTTCAGTTACCTGATTACGTGAAAAACTAACGTAGGGCCTAATTTATTATAATATATCTGAGTAAAGGAAATATAATATGGCATACCTAAAGTTACATAAACATAACAAGGTAAGAGAGTAGAATTCGTAACTGTTACGTTATATGTCTTTTTTATTGTAAATGTATTAATTGAATGTAGCTTTAGGTTCATGGTGTTACAGGGTGCTAACTTATATTAAAATTCTTCTAGAGAAACCGACGAGTATAAGATAAAGTGCAATACCGTATTACGGACATCGGTTCACGATAATACGTTGTTTAAAACAATATCACAAAACGAAGTGTTTTAGACGTATTCAAGGAAAATATTTTCATGACACTGTAGTACACTGGCATTCAAAGATATCTGATTTACGATTTAATGATCGTGTAACGAACTTTCCTAGCAGAGATAAGTCAAAACCAAAGAAAAAAAAAACAATTGTTAAAGTTCGAAAGAGTTCCGCTAGTTCTCAATAGGTGGCACCATTAACGGAGGGGTAAAAAAGTGTCGGGGAAAATAATTATGTACGAGTACAATAAGAAGAAATTTATTCTCATGATTGGCAATATCAGCGGCTTTCAGCTAAACTCAGTGATATTGTGAATTATGAGAATAATTTCTGCTCAACCTATACCATAATTTTCCCCCACGATTTTAAATTCTCCCAGTAATGGTGTTGTCCATTGAAAACTAGCGGAACTATTTCGAAGTTTGACAAATTGTTATATTTTTGGTTCTGACTTATGCAGTGGTTAGAATGTTCGCATACACGATCATGAAATCGTAGGTCAAGTATCTTTGAACGTCAATGTGTATTCTCTAGTTATAACTTCTATTAATAGATGGTGAAAGAAGAAATCAGTGTTGCCAATAGTAAGCAAATATACCAGCATTATAGAATTAAAAGTTTTATCCCCCACTAATGACAGTAAAATCATTAGTTAAACCGGGAATTCGCTGATACGACAAATATGGGAATAATTTATACCTAATCTACACCATAATTTTCTCCAGCATATTTTTAAATGTCTCAATAATAGTATCACTTATTAAGAACTAGTGTAAGTATTTCAGAGTTTCTCAATTCGTTACACCTTTGGTTCTGACTGATCCCGTGTTTAGACGATCAAAAACCTGTACGTCAGAAAATAAAATACTTCAAAATATTAGGTCTAAAGTTTCCAATTGAGAATACATAAATTAAATCAATACATTCAGGGACATAGAAAGGTTATTTCGTAACATATTATCTAATGGAGATTTGTTTTGAGTCCTTCATCTTCTTCCTTGACATCACCTTCAGATCCCGGAACTCCTGTTATGTGTGTCTGTACATAAAACTCTACGTCACATAATATTGACACTGTCAATCATAGATGCCGTAAGCGTTTTTCGAATTCCTGATAAATTTAAGTTCGTTAAATGGAAGGCACATTATAAATATATTAATATTTGATAATAATCCGTGGCGCTACAGCCCGTGAAGGGCCTAGACCGACCAGCCGGCTGCTGACCTTACGCCCACATGTCGAAGCAGAGGTGGACGATCATCCAACCAGAATGGAGGTATCGTGTGGTTAGCACGATGATCCCCCCAGCCGTTATAGCTGGCATTCGCAACCGGATTTCGCTACCTATCGTAGCTCCCCAAGTGCATCACGAAGCTGGGTGCGCACCGGTCCCATACACTGGCCGAAATTTCATGAGAAAATTTCTTCCCCCATGAGGACTCGAACCAGCGCGCATTCCGTAACGCGAGTCCTAGGCAGGATGTCTTAGACCGCGTCGCCACGGCACAGGACCTTACTTACTTACTTACTTACTTACGTACTTACTTACTTACTTACATACTTACTTACTTACTTACATACATACTTACTTACTTACTGGCTTTTAAGGAACCCGAGGTTCATTGCCGCCCTCACATAAGCCCGCCATCGGTCCCTTTCCTGAGCTAGATTAATCCAGGCTCTATCATCATATCCCACCTCCCTCAAATACATTTTAATATTATCGTCCCATCTACGTCTCGGCCTCCCTAAAGGTCTTTTGTCCGACGGCCTCCCAACTAACACTCTATATGTATTTCTGGATTCGCCCTTACGTGCTACATGCCCTGCCCACCTCAAACGTCTGGATTTAATGTTCCTAATTATGTCAGGTGAAGAATATAATGCGTGCAGTTCTGTGTTGTGTAACTTTCTCCATTATCCTGTAACTTCATCCCTCTTAGCCCCAAATATTTTCTCAGCCCCTTATTCTCAAACACCCTTAACCTATGTTCCTCTCTCAAAGTGAGAGTCCAAGTTTCACAACCATACAGAACAACCGATAATATAACTGTTTTATAAATTCTAACTTTCAGATTTTTTGACAGCAGACTGGATGATAAAAGCTTCTCAACCGAATGATAACAGGCATTTTCCATATTTATTCTGTGTTTAATTTCCTCCCGAGTATCATTTATATTTGTTACCGTTGCTCCAAGGTATTTGAACTTCTTCACCTCTTCAAAAGATAAATTTCCAGTTTTTATATTTCCATTTCATACAATATTCTCGTCACGAGACATAATCATATACTTTATCTTTTCGGGATTTACTTCCAAACCTATCTCTTTAATTGCTTCCAGTAAAATTCCCACGATGCGGGACATTAATATTTGATATCTAAATATTTTTAAAGCTGTATTTAGAACACGAAAAATTATGTAACTCAACTCCGGAAGAATCAAAGAAAATGCTCAAGTACGCTACTGTGTTGTAGTATATTACGGTAGTAAATAGCTTAACGGTCTTTTAAAGAAACCAAAATATGTACGTAACGGTTATTTTTCTTTTAGAATTAACAGTGAAAATAGAGTCATACTGAGCAACCCGTTGAAAGAATGACTCAGTAGCGTTTATCTATATGGATACCAGATTATAAACCAATAGGTGGGTGAGAGACGTGTCGGCAGGCCAAGAAAGCCATGGACATCTATTTTAACTGGAAAATTTGAGACCAGAACGAGCCATAATTGCTCATTCATGAACTGTTTATGATAGTGATGTACGTAGTACAACATTTGTGATACACCTTGTAACAAGTCAAGTTACTCCAGATGGCGTTTATGATTTCCAAGATTAAATGAGTTTTAGAAAGTTAACTGTCCTGTGTCTTAAATAATTTAAGAAATAATGTAAATAATTTGCTGTTCTGTAATAAATTAAATTATTTATGAAAATTAAAATGAAAAATTTGTTCCTACAGCTGTTAAAATAAAACGCAAAGGTTTTTGATCGGTAGATAACCACGTGACCAGGAAGACAAATGAACATCGGGTTCCGAAAAATTGACTAGGAGTGAACAGCCGTTAGTAGTTGTCGTTCACTTCGAAGTGAGTTCTTGAGCTGGTCAGGTGGGTAGCTGGTAGTCGGGAAGCGAGCAGCAAGATGGGGTTTATCAGTGTGGCTTCATAGGTGCAAGCGTGATCACATTCGAACTATAGATTAGCTGTTCGTATTGGGAGTCGTGAGAGTTGTTTGTATTGCGGATATAAAATTTAAACGTGGTTACTACAAATGTTCCCGAAGTGTCGTTTCAAAAATTATTTTTATTTTTATTCAGTACAAAACAAAATCTTACGGTATTGTTTAAATATCCAGTAAAATGGCGTTATTGGAATTTGAATTTTATTACGAGAAAGTATAGTTTGAAAGTACCGTAGTAAGGATTTTTAAACTAATTTTTTAATTTACTGAATCGGAGGTCGTAAAATTGATTTTATTTCGTTTTTAAAGTATTTTAAATTTAATTATAGAAAACGTCTGCTAGATTCTGGAAATTTAAAATCTCCGTGCGTTATGACGTTTAATTGAAATCTAAAGTAGAAAATTACACAATTTAAAATGCCCTACAAAATAAACTCGTCTTAAGCTCATTCGAAGAATAGTTTTTTCATATATTTCGAAAAGGGTTTGTGCTAATATGTACTGAACGTCAATCCAAATTGTTCATATTTGCGAGCGTGTAGTATTCATTCATGGAATTTGCATTTAAGACTTTACTTCTGATAGAATACAGACTCGTTGGACTGTACGATTTGACAAAATACTATATAGAGTAGGGATGAAATACGTATAAAAACGGCGATTGGAATGAACTGAATTATAAAAGTTTTAAATTCATAAAACTATTTCAGCATTTTATTTTACAAAGATCTCTTGCTTGTTTTAATATTCATAGTTCACCAAGGAACACACAACTAACACACTCAATCTGTCCTGTTTGACTAATGTATTTGTAGATGGCTTTGTAGATTTGTGGTGTTTGTGGGACGTAGTTCTTATAGTTACTAAATAACTCTTTCACAACACTTAATAGCCGGCACAACCTGGTGAACTATAAATATTAAGGAAATGGAGAGATTGTCAAATTGTGGTACGCTGTTTAAAACCTAATAAACATCTAATGCAGTATGATTTCAATGTGTTTGACTGCATATTTCACCGCATGAAGGCCTGAAATATTACCTTCTAAGCTAAATACTTCAAATAACGATCTGTTCTACCAATCGTCTCGGTTACGAAAAATACGTAAAAACTTGAGTAATATTAATTAGGCCTAATTACTTTCCTTGGAATTAAAGTTCTTTAATGATTTATAGCGAGAGTTGTGGTTGATTAGTGCAAGGTTTAAAATACTTCGTAAAATGTTCGAGTTTTTCGGCATTATTTCAAAATTTGTTTTGATTTGTTAGCCACGTTAATCGCCTATTGTCTATTTTCTTGCGGAAAATTTAGTTCGGTTATCTTTAAGTTTAAAATTGTGAAATTAATAGAAAATTCTCACAGAAAATTAGTTCCTCTTACGAATTTTACCCCTTTATATTTTATTTTACGTGACCGGAGAAAGGGACTTATTTTGTACTCGACAAACTTTAAATCCGTTTTTTCTAGTTAATGCGTTACAATATTTAAACCCAAAAATATTCCTTTTCCTATTTTGAAAAGAACGGTTGTTGGTTAGGAAATTAAGCAAATTCGGAAATAAATTTTGGATATAGAATTTAAAATGATTACTTGCAGCATATGGGTTGAATTCTTTCCGTGTGGGTGTAGAATATTTTGCCTAGGGCTAAATACTTAAATGTGCCGCATTCAAATTCAAGTCTAAGCTGCCGCTTTATAATACAATTTTAAATGGTAATATGGTCGTTGAATTGGACACGCAATACAGAATAATTTTTCTTCATCGTGAGACTTTTGAAGGCTTAATAAATTTGAGGCAAACGTTTTATTTCCTGGAATCGTTTCAGGTTTGATTCGGGAATGGACATAGAAAGAATGTTTAAATAGATTTGTTTTTAGGGGAAGCAATTTTCAGTACACATGGGAAATAAATTGGAACGTGATATTTAATGAAATAATCGAAACTTTGTGGGACAAAATAGAGTAAAATTTATTTCTACCTGACCTGCCAATGAACGGACTTCTTGGTGGACGGATATTGAAACTACAAAATAGAATCTCCTACTACTTCAAGTGGTAAGTAAGTCTGTATAAAATGCTCTTGGGAAGTGATTTCTGTGAAGTAGTCTTACATATTTGTATGTTGTAACTTCTTGTCGTAGGTCAGCGACGCGATCCTTCGGACACATGCAACCAGTTTCTTGGAACTTGAATAGTACAGCTACTGGACAGGGTGGTGAGTAAGTGCAGGAAGTAAAATTCTGTTAAATTTCCGAATGTTGATTATTTTTCAAGATATTCTATTTAATTTTTTGACAATCTTTATATATTCTGAAAGACTTTTTCCTAATCATAAATATAACTTAATTACCTTTTTTATTACGTCAGAAAATTAAATTCTAAATATTAAATTCAATTAACTTTTCAACTTCTCTACTCTGTTAATGTGAGGAATTTTAGATGGCTCACTAGTTCCGAAATGGTATTCATTGTTCGGAGCATTTTGTATTCATTTCACTCTTATTTCGTGTATGTATTGTCACTCTCATTTCAGGGATGACTTATTTTGATACATCGCTATATATTACTGTGAATGTGTACTAGGCTGCCGATGGATCATCTCAACGCGGACGAAGACGGGCAATGACGCACATTTCCTTGGGACGGAACCTGACTGGCCTGGAAAGGACGTCCGCAGCAATAGTAGGTGGTGAATTTTACTGTTGCTTCATGATCAGTAAGGGTCACTGGCTGAACCATCTAGAAATCCGCGAATCACAAAGTGGTTGAGTTGCGCTGTAGGAATTTTAGTTTGTAAGCGTCAAGTCGGCTGGCCTGTGTTGGAGATGTCACTGCATAGTTAAGGACTAATCTGATTTTCTTGTTCTCTCCACAGCATTCTCACGGTTAGGTGGTTAGGTAGGATGTTTACACTGTTAGGATGTGATTTCAGGATGTTAGATGTAGAAAAGTGCCAATGTGCTGGGTTGCATTGGTAGGGCAGTGCATCGGCAGGCTGTATGAGACTTGGCAACCGTGTGGTTCAGCCAGAGGCGGACTTGAAGCAACATGGAGAGGTCGCGCACAGCAATATCAAAATTTTAACGATATCAAATAGACGTTTAATTTCTGTGTTCGTAATTTCAAATGCAGAAATTGATTGTTGCTTGTTCATGAAGTTCTACTGCACTTTATGCACAAGTTGACATCTGAAACGATAATCAAGAACTCTAATTGATGGTGTTTCTTCACAAGAAATCACCATGTGTGCGAATTTAAACATTGTGGCCTCTTCCTCGATGAAATGCTTAGCATGCGTCAGGGTTAGAGTTGATATGCCGTACATTCGCTATTTTTTCTAAATGACGAATGTGGCATAAAACTCTGGACCTACCTAGTGGAACTTAGATGTAGTTGGTTACCTTTCTGATAACAAAATTGTTTAAATTTGACGATGTTCTGGTCATTCTTGAAATGGTCAGTACATCAAGTATTGTTTGGTCTTACGATTTACTGAAACTGGAAAGGTAACTAATATATGAAAATGGCGCATGTTAGGCATTGTGTACCAGAGCGAAGCAGCTTAAATCGTTTGATCGCAAACTTAATGTGTAGAGTCATTGATTGCAAATGAATATAACTGAGTTTAATAAGCATAAGCTGAAGATAATATATAAATGTAAAATCAGTAATTAAATGTAAAATCAGTAATGAAAAGTAAAGTAATTTAATGATATAAATATTAAAAGTTGCTATACAAAGTTGCAAATTAATGATTAATTAATGAGAAATTATTGAGAATTTTAACAAGTTGCTAGAAGTAATAGAGGATAATAATGAATTATTTTTGCGATCATTTATGGATTTTTGTGTGGCTGTGGAGCTCAGCCGGTTCATTGGCTGCCGGTTGCGACGATCGTAGTGAACTTCACATGTGGATCCATGTCAGTTTCTCGTCTAATTCTACGTTCCCCTCCCCCTGTTAGGTAGTAGATGGGTGCTGACATGTGTCCAGGTATGATAGGGATCTGCGAGAGTCAACGAAGCCAATTTCTTCCAAATTTTTAAACTAACACCACTGTAATTGTGGATGCGGCCATTTATTAACTTCCCCCTCTCGATCCTGTGGCTCATCGTGCCGAGGGGGTGGCAACAAGGGAATGTGCCTTCAGTTCCTGTAATGGACTGATTATATTATGCTTTTAGCAGTTCTAGAAATTTTGGATATAAAATGTGTTAATAAAACTGAAAGCTACTAAAGAAGAAATTGGTGAAAATTTGCTAAACATAACATGAAATTATTCAGGACAATCTAGAGACGCGTGAAAATGCAAGTGTTCTTTTTGTGACGTACCAGTGTTTAATCAAAACTTCCAGCTTTAATGAAAGCTTAGAAATGATATGAAAATTTGTCTTGCTGGATTCAGTACACAAATTATTCAGTGGCATAGGCGTGTATGATTGATTGTATATAAGCATCTTTGCTTCTAAATTTATACAATATCGGTTTAGATAGCTTTCCTTAGAAATTCGCCTAAAATGTTTAAACGTTTGATAAAACTATAGAAATAATTAAAGTTCAAAAGTTTAACCTTGAACGTAGGATAAAAATATTGATACAATTTATTTAAGGAATACTACTTTTTTCACAAAAGATTGTTCCATCTGATGAAACAATCTGATATTAAAGTACTTAGGTTCTGAAAACATAAGCATACTGTTCCTATAGTTTCTTCTTAAAACTACAGTAATGGCACATTTCCTTGGCGAAACAGGATCAATGTAGTAGAATGAATTCTTGAGGTGCAGGTAATTGTATAGTCACAATGGAGAGAGAAGACTTGAGTATGTGGACGCCTCAGAAACTTAGTTTATATTTAATGAAACTCCAGGAGTAATGAATAAATACGGCAAGTGATGTTTGTGAATGTTATTTAGTTACAGATCTCCCTAGATTTAGATTTTATTTAATAACATAGACATAAAAACGTTACATTAAAATACCCCGGAAGAGCAAAGCTCATGTTCGGGGACAGTTCCGTTACATAGATATACATACTTTGTACACAAAATACTTAAGAAAATAAGGTCACATAAAGATGATAATAAAATTAGTAAATAATAAGACTAGTAATAACTGAGTGAAAAAAGACGATGTTGAGATTGATGGATTAATATTAAATTATTATTAGTAGTATAATTACTACAGGCCATGTTGATATAGTAACCAAGATAAGATAGGAAAAATACACTTAGGATAGAAATAAACTTGTTTTACAATACATGGTACATAATATATATACACGGAAGTGTCATATAATTTTTTTAATTCTGGATCTCAAAATTTCATTGCTTAAAGTAGTCAATTCTGGATGAAATTTTATTATCGAATTATATAGACGTGGACCATAATTTGTACTGTGTAGTAAAGCAGCAGATGTGAAACATTTAGGTTCAACTAATTTAAGAATTTCATTTCGTCTCGTATTATGAGCATGTGGCTGAGCTACAAATTTCGTTCTATTTTTATGACAGAACTTCATTAAAGAGTATTTATAAATTTGGTCAATTCTAAAAACATTCAATTCGGAATGGATCAAATTTGTTGGATAATCCAGTCTCCTTTTTAAACAAATTTTGATTCTACGTTTTTGCAACATAATTAGAGGAAAAAGAGCAGTTTTTGTAATGCCTCCCCATCCAGTTATACCATATTGGATAACAGATTAAACTACAGCCAAATAAACGAAACGTAATACATGAGTAGGCACGTAATGGCGAAGGTTTACAAATTTGTAAATTGTTTTACGGATCCTGTTACATAAAAAGGTGATTTGTCTATCCCATTTAAAGTGCTGATCGATAATAATTCCCAGGTATTTCACATCTACAGATTCTTTCAGGCAAGGGCATTTACAGGTTGTTTCATATTATGCGTTAGACTTTATTTTTAAACGTCTTAGGCTCTTCAAATTGGAGACATGAACTTCCGCTCTAACTGGAAACCAAATTTATAATCACAATATTGGAAATATTATACCTCTTTTCATTTGTGACAAATAATGAATAAAATTTGCTGTATTATACTCATTTCTTGCAACTCTTGCAGTACACATTCCGGGGGGGGGGGGAAATTGATATAATATTAAACTTATCAACGAAGTTATAGTAAAACTTCGCCCGTTACAGTTCATTATGAAGACTTTTTAATTAAAATTATGAGAATAAGAATCCGGTTTTGTGTTCAGTGACATAACTAGCCATATCTGTTCTTTCACATTAAATATAATGATAAAGGAATCATTTTTGTATAGGTAAAAGGCGCATTCATTGTAATGTTTAACGAGACTGGATATTCGTATCTGACGAGCTTAGATGGAACCAGATATAATTTGTTGCTCTGCAGGATTCTAAAATAATTATGGGAGTATACTAATAATGAATTTCAATTGGATTTAGTTCTTCACCCCGTTTAAAAATAGTATTGAATATGGAGAATGTTTACTACTTACTTACTTACAAATGGCTTTTAAGGAACCCGAAGGTTCATTGCCGCCCTCACATAAGCCCGCCAGCGGTCCCTATCCTGTGCAAGATTAATCCAGTCTCTATCACCATACCCCACCTCCCTCAAATCCATTTTATTATCCTCCCATCTACGTCTCGGCCTCCCTAAAGGTCTTTTTCCCTCCGGTCTCCCAACTAACACACTATATGCATTTCTGGATTCGCCCATACGTGCTACATGCCCTGCCCATCTCAAACGTCTGGATTTCAAGTTCCTAATTATGTCAGGTGAAGAATACAATGCGTGCAGTTCTGTGTTGTGTAACTTTCTCCATTCTCCTGTAACTTCATCCCGCTTAGCCCCAAATATTTTCCTAAGCACCTTATTCTCAAACACCCTTAACCTATGTTCCTCTCTCAGAGTGAGAGTCCAAGTTTCACAGCCATATAGAACAACCGGTAATATAACTGTTTTATAAATTCTAACTTTCAGATTTTTGGACAGCAGACTGGATGATAAGAGCTTCTCAACCGAATAATAACAGGCATTTCCCATATTTATTCTGCGTTTAATTTCCTCCCGAGTGTCATTTACATTTGTTACTGTTGCTCCAAGATATTTGAATTTTTCCACCTCTTCGAAGGATAAATCTCCAATATTTATATTTCCATTTCGTACAATATTCCCGTCACGAGACATAATCATATACTTTGTCTTTTCGGGATTTACTTCCAAACCGATCGCTTTACTTGCTTCAAGTAAAATTTCCGTGTTTTCCCTAACCGTTTGTGTATTTTCTCCTAACATATTCACGTCATCTGCATAGACAAGAAGCTGATGTAACCCGTTCAATTCCAAACCCTGCATGTTTACTATTCACTATTAATTTATTAGTTGTGAAGACTTGTATAGAAGTTTCCAAAATTGTTAATCTGAAAGGTAGAGAAAAATCCTAAAATTATGAATTAGTAACTGTATTAAAACTATACGTAACTAAAAATTGATTACAATGGATTACAAAATGAATGAGATTAGGCATTTCCAATGAGCTATACACATAGTAACTTTAAAAGATCGACTGAAAAATATTGATATTTCGTTCGTGACATGTAGTCATTAATGGGGTGTAGAATTGTTAGTATTTCAGAAAACGTTTTTAAATTTTCTTACAGTATTTTCTTAAGTTGTTGGGGGTAACCTGTTGTATAATTTGAAGCCAGTATATATTATGTAACATTTTTCATAAAATGTTATTTCGAGGACAGGTCTTGTTGTGCGAATGTATGCAATTTTTTTTTTCTGGAAGACGATCAGGCTACTTTTCATTTAGACAGGGGTGTCCGAGATATGAACGCAAAGTGATGCAATAGGCTGTGTAATTCTTTGAATATTTGCCAGCAACTGCTTCAGTGGTTCGTTTTCATGATTACTCTGTCCTCTTTGTAATTTGAAAATTTACTAAACGGTGCGTTAATAATTGTATATTTTGAAATGGTAGTATTCATCAAAACTTGTCTGGTAAACGGAGGTCCTAAAATTATCTTCAGAAGTATGAGTAATAGTTCATAAACATGACTGAATGTGACTTCTGTAAAGAGCATTCAATATTCTGACGTGATAGTGTTCACAAAAAAATAAAATAAAATATACAGGAAAAGTCTAATAAACTTGTCTCAAAATTATCTTCAAAATAGGAATACTTGTTAATAAACAATATTCATGTAATTTCCATTAATAATTGTAACACTTTCTACACTATTTAAGGACTCGCATCGTGTTATCCTTTTACTGAATTTATAATAAGATACTGTAGACTTGATAGAAAACCTGCGAAAAGCTCACACGAGATTGTTCTTACCGTACCAATTCCAATTCTTACATTTAATTTTAGAATCCATGTAAATTGGGAGTTTTCTTTCGACGAATACTAGCAATTTCACAGAATTGAGTGAAGAAATCTGCAGGGGAGGATTAGTAAGATCTCTTAAAGAATTGGTTGATCTTTTTCTTAATTTTGACTTACCACAGTTCCTATTTAGAGGGACGTGTTTTGTATTTCCGCAAATTACTCCACTGCTGCTATTTCGATAAAATGTTTCTCGGTAAGATTACAAATAGAGGTTGACAAATTCTGATTTTCACACTTATCTAAAAGGTATTGGACATATTTTTGGTGATGCAGTCTTCTGTGAAATCTTGTGAAATTAAGTCTGTCCGCGACCGAAAATTGGCAACTTTCCAGTATGTGTTGCTCTACGAATTAGCGCTTTTCGGGGTGAAATAGAACTGATGGCTGTTTTCAGACATGAAGTGGCCATGAACATTGTGTAAGGTGATGGATTAATAGCCACACAACTTGGCAAGAGTGAAATTAGTAATCTGAGCCATGACAATACGTTCGTCTCTATATATTAATCCTTTCCTGTAGTTTTGCCCTTCGTTTAAAAAAATTGTTCACCTCTACATTCTTAAGAGTTAGAAAAAATATACTTCGTAACATTTCAACAACTGAAATCAGAGCCCATGCTAGTGGTGCTTAATTTGTGATCTTGGTGAACCAAATTGTTGCGTGAAGCAGTAAATTTTTGTGAAGATTGACAAAAATTTATAGATCGTAGATTGTCGGATTATCTCAATTGAAGTATACACCATCTCTTTGCGATAGTACACGAGCAAGCATAAACTTCTGCTGATTAACAATGCAACAGGAAAGAGTTTTCCGAAATAAAGCTCACTATAATTCTTTCGGAAGAATTGTGTGATAAGTGGGATCAAATTTCAGACGCCGACTTAAAGGAATAAAGCTAGTCCGTACTTGCTGTAAGACATTTTGGCGAAACCGTGTAAATTTCAGTAAATTACAAAGTGCAATTCAAAATTAAACAAATACTTGCACGATCTCAAATTTAAGCCTAATAACTGTTCCAGATGGACGTTCTAATTTTTTTTCAAGCTTAATCAGGTTTAATTAAAAAAAAGTATTGTATGGTCATCAATAATAGTTGTAATATTTTTCAGAGACTTGGGTTCCATGCTGATACGGTAATAAAGAACCATGCCACCAGAGAGAAGTCATCAGTAGTGTCGACATGTTCCAGTAGACTTGAAGAGGCATGGATGTCTACAGAGGGGGGGAAAACTTCAAACCTGCTGAAGACTGATATATTATTCAATTTGCATCGGAGTACGTGATACGTGTGAAGTAGGTTATTAAATTACACAAGGTTTGAAACTTATTGTAAAGTAAATGTTAATATTTGAAATAGCCTAATCCAGAACCGAGAATTCAATATATACGCTCGATAATTTAAAACCACGTGACGTCCAGTAAGTTGTTACGGGGGACGTCCCAATCATGTATGTATGGAGCAGAGGGATACTTGCAGGAAGCGTGTACTTGGTTTTGAAAACATTTGCCTTCAAACATCCTCACACATTCAAATTGTAAATTTTATGTATTCATATAGCTGATAAATAATTAGAATGTAATTGTAATCAATGGCAAAATAAATGGAAAAAATGGTAAAAATTCTGCTGAATTTTATCTAATGTGCTTAAAATACCTTGCCTTATCCTATCATTTCCCACAGAACTTGATTACCATATTTACT
Source organism: Periplaneta americana (assembly GCF_040183065.1). Classification (NCBI taxonomy): domain Eukaryota; kingdom Metazoa; phylum Arthropoda; class Insecta; order Blattodea; family Blattidae; genus Periplaneta; species Periplaneta americana. The sequence continues at coordinate 178,467,793 of NC_091123.1, forward strand.
CGGCTATGATTCGATCTCCTATAGTACCAGTTTCCCTTTACTTGTATAATTCTTTTGTTGTAAAATGGCGATTAGTTGACTTGAATTATTTTCTCTAGCTTTCGAATAAAGTGCTTGTTCCCTTTTGGGAGTCAAAATAACAAAGATTTATAGAGACCGTTTTAATTTAACATCTAAGATTTACATTTTGTGGCAAAAATAAAATTGCCTGGTTCTTCAATTTCCTCCCTAAGATTTTAATTTAAAGACGTTGGAACCTGTGAAATCCTCCCAGAATTAAGTAAAAATAGAGGGAAAAATGGTCTTGCATCCGAGTAAATATGGTGTCTTACCGACATGTTTGTGTAGTGTTCAGCATTCTATTCATCAGACATTTCGGAAAGAAAGACCTAATATATTCCCAAACTGAACTGTAAGACTATCATTGCGGAAGAACAATGTTGGCTGAAATATTGCATTTTTGGAGAAAAAAATTTCATGTTGAGTTACTTGCTGGAAGAGGTCGGAAGACTGGGACTAAATTATTTGTCGGGTGTGGGAGGGGAAACTGGAATTAAAGCAGTGGAAATATATCTAATTAAAATTTCTATAAATGCGAATATCTGTAGTTCATAGTTATAGATATGTTAATTTGTTTTACAGAATTTATCTAATATTAATTCATAGTTTCTTCCCAATTTTGAGAGAACTTAAATAATTAAAGTTAAAAAGCTTTAAAGAAAAGCATGTTTTGAAATCATAATAAAGAAGTTAATAGAAGATTTTAACTAAGGTCTATGGCGAGTCCTTGGCATCAACCCCTTTGATTTGATTACCTGGTTGGGTTTTTCCGAGGTTTCCCCCACCGAAAAGGCAAATGCCGGGTAATATTTTGGCGAATCCTCGGACCTCATCTCATCTCACTACATCTCGCCAAAATGTAAAAAAAATGTAAAAAAATTGTACAAAATTGTAAAAATTGTAGAAAATTACTAAATTGTAAAACTATAAAAATTGTAATTGTAATATTGTAAAATGTTGACATGTTCCACATCTTAAAGCTTCATTGCTCATGTAAGATCTATGGAATAAAATAAATGAATGAATGAGGTCCTTTACTGCTAACCTAGAATTCTGCGATCTTCTCCTTTCCGCCTTCGCTTTCGCATAAGTTTTCGTTCCGTAATTACATCTTAATGTCTATTTGGTATCTTCTGCCCTGAAGTTTTTCCGTTCTCTACTGCTTCCAGTGCATTCTTCAGTAATCAGTTTCACATTAGCCATTGACCCAGCCAATTTCTTTTGTTTTTCAGATCATTTTCAGTTACTATTCCTTTACCCATTATTTGACGTAATATTCCCCGTGAGACCCTATCTAACTTTATCAGTGATAATCGTGCTGCTTATTGCTAAAGTCCATCCTCATTACATTGTCTATATCATGTAACTAATCTATCATGGTTTTTAACCTTAAATATCACGAAATGCACGTACTCAAAAGGTAAGGTAATTATTTCTAAATGTTGATAACTCTATTTACATATCCTTCCCTCTAGACCTGTTATTCGCAGATGATAAAAACTGTAATGATTAACAGGGATAAGATATATCTCAAACTTGAAACTTCCTGGAATTACTTTTTATATTATGTGATGGAAAAAAACTGTAAAATATAGCCTAGTTGTTAAAACTATGTATTGCAATTTTGCACCGTGTCATATTATTCAGAAATATTCAATACCCTATTTCGAAGCTAAGTATCGGCTACATGATCAGGGAAGACAAGGGATATGGTCGAGCTCTAGGTGATAGCTCTTGGTAACGGATGTCTTACAATACCTTTGCTTTGCCTGATGAATTGATGTAACTTCATTTCATCATCTCACGATTCAGATTTAACATAGTGGCGTTCGTACTGATGTTCAAAGGTATTAGACGTACGATTTTATGATCGTGTAAGCGAACTTTCTAACACGGGATAAGTCAGAACTAGAGATAGAAAAAATTGACGAACTATGAAACAGTTCCGGTAGGTCTCAATAGATGACACTATTATTGGGCCAGTTAAAAAAAGTGTCATAGAAAATGATTATGTAGATTAAGCATTAATTACTATCATAATTGACAATATCAGCGGTTTCCAGATAAACCCAGTGTTGTTTTACAATCAGTTGAGTGTACGGTGACAAGATTCATATCGATTAAAAAAGGACACAAAGCTTCAAAAAGGAGGACATTGTTCGAAAAAAAAAGAGGACAGAAATATGTACTTAGATTTAGGCTTAGCCCTATATTGTACTTTAAATTACGTCAATATCTATTTTATTACAAAATATTTACAGTACAGATTTAGACTTAGGCCTATATCACAGTTAAAAGTATGTTAAAATCTATTTTATTACAAAATAATTATGAAAAATCTTAATAATAATGATTTTACAGTTGGCTACATAATGAAAGTTAAGGAAATTATAATTATTAAAGAGAACAAAATAGTACATTACGCAACGAGCCTATAATGATAATAATTAAGACGCGAGGATGTTTATGAAACGAGCGCAAGCGAGTTTCATAATTTTCATACGAGCGTCTTAATTACCATTATAGGCAAGTTTCATACGACTTTTTATGCTCGACCATATTTCTAACTTGAAATTATTCGTAAGTATTCATGTTATTGTTATGTGAGTACAATAGCCTACCTCATGAATTGTGAGATGTGCGCAGACGCGAAAGTATTGATTTTTTTCGGGAAACGAATGTCGACGACCTTGATATAATCTAGAGAATAAGATGAAGACTAGTCTTGATATAATCTTGAAATTGAATTCGACATTAAAAAACGAGATGACAAATTGAATTTATTTGAATATTATTTACAATTAACGCTAATTATTATAGTAACAGAACATAACCTTCTGCGACAGTTTTGGATTTCCAGCCTCCGTGACCTTTCGATAGTTGTCTTTCGATTGCATATCCGAGAATAATCGAAAACCTGAACTTTAATGAATAGGTGCACTTTAATGCATGTCATTAAAGGACTGCTACCAGGTGTAAAAATTACTACATTTCGGCATGGTCGAGAATAAAATATCTTTTTAGATTTACATTCGCACCTCGATCTGTCTATTTACTGTACTTGTTTTTTTTTAATATGGGACATGACAGGAGCGTTGCGATCGGAAAAACAACTGAATGTCACATAGCGTGGTAGGCCTGTTGCTATGGTAACAACGGTTGAGTTGCCAAATTTACAGTTTCCATATGGCGAGTGCTTAATAGCTCTCTTGGCGACATTTATTGTGCACACAATGTTAGCATTGGTACGTTTCGTCTTTGTTTCTCTGTCGATTTTTGTATTGTTTTCTTACCTTCGCGTCAATTGTCAATGAATGTTTTAACGTCAGCCATCTTAACGACAATTGCTAGCTACCATCAGCTGGCAGCGTGGTAGTCCATATTGACAACATGGCACTGTAGTTCCAAGCTCGGCCGCTTAACTGTCATGTCCCATCTTTCAAAAAAACAAGTAGAGCTGCCTGTGAACAACGACTGTAACAAGGGGGAGCAAAGAGATTTATCATGATCGTTGGCAAAGATTATATTCCGTCGATGCTGTTGCCATCTACAGGCAAGTTACTTGAAAAAAGGCGTCAAATCAGATAATTTCAAAATATCAGCCATGCAAGTTACGAAAAAGACATTTCTTGATTTTTTTTTAATCCTGACAAAGGCCTAAAAAGGAGGACATGTCCGGACAAAAGAGGACGTCTGGTCACTCTAGTTGAGTGGGATAAAAAATTGAATTTCATAATGCGGGAAGAAATATTTTGTCAATCAACTGTTTACGTGTAATTTATTTAGCATTATTTCAGTCTATATTTATGTATGGTATTATAGGTTGGGGTAGAACTTATAAATCCAACCTTTATCCGTTAATTTTACTACAGAAAAAAGTATTAACATTTTGTTTAAAAAAGCAGAAAGATTACCCAACTGAATTATTGCTTAAACATTTCAAAGTTTTCAACATTAAACAAATGTATTATTTTATTTTATTAAAATATTTTCATGGAAATTTTAATAACTTTGAAAGGTATATACATAAATATAGAAATAAAAATATGAATTCTCTGCGCTTGTCTGAACCAAAATGTAAAACCAATGCAGCTTTTTATCATAGCATGAGTCAAAGTCCCAGATTATTAAACAAATTTTATTCCAATAATATTTCAACCACGAATCCTCTCCAAATTAATAAAAAAAAAATAAAAAAATGTATTGGATTTATAGTTTGGGTTTAAATATATTAAACATTATTTAATCTGTATTCACTCTCAATTTTAATTTTATTTTTGTCTGTATTGGAATCCCCTCCTGAGCACGAGTATTATTAACTTGTATTCATTTAAAACTTACTAGGAATAAAAATAAATAAATAAATAAATAAATAAATAGAATTTATCTGCAGTTGGCAACAGTGACTGTTATCTTCGCCATCTATTCATAGAAGCAAGAACTAAAGAATCCACATTTACACCAACAAATTACCGATCACTATCGATTAGTGGGATCTGATATCTTTGAACGTCTGTGTTCATCATTTCTGTCGTCGATTTTCAAAAGGGGACATGTCCAAAACGACAAAGTGTTGGAAAATCGCAAAAATTATAACTAAGTTAACAAATTAAAATATTCATATATTTTTTTCTAATTAGATCACATTGGATACATACATTCAGGATCTGTGAACACTTTAATTTTTCAAGTCTGCTATGGTTTTTCTACGATTTCCCAATACTTTGTCATTTTGGAGTGTCCCTTTTTGCAAATTGACGACAGATTTGTAAAGTACGATAATATACACAATCAGTACTATTTCCCTCAACGAATGTTTCCTGCAATCAGAAAAATACTCTCTGCATGAAGGCAGTGCATAGATGAACATAGCGAGAACTTGTTTAGTGTGTGGAGGAGGTCTCTTCGCTTCTTTCTCGCTACACATTTCTCGTTAGCGAGATCTCTCCAAGTGTGTAATGGGCCTAATTATTGTAAAAAGGCACTATATTTAGCGAGAAACCCCTGATACTGTCAATTATGAGAATAATTTATACTTAAACTACATAATCATTCTCTCCAACATATTTTTAACCGTCCTAATAATAGTGTCATCTATTGAGAACTAGGGGAACTATTTCAAAGTTTATCAATTTATTATATCTTTGGTTCTGACTCATCCTGTGGTTAGAAAGTTCGCTTACACAAACAAAAATTTACATCAGGACTGTTGCTGGGCAGTAACCTGAACACACGTTTCAGCGTCACATTGTTGACAAGTAACTCCATCTGTTAGCACAACCATAAAGCTACCATAGATGCTACAGAGTTACCAACAAAGAAAAAAAAACAAACAAAAATTTGTATGTCAGATATCTTTGAACCGCTGGTAATTTTTTTTTTTAAGTTGTCGACGGTGGGATAATCCTACCGTCAGTTTTCAGAACTATTATTATTTTTTTTTTCGTATTAATTTGTTAATGTGATGGATGTAACTTTACAAAATTATCTGAAAAATTTATTTGTGGTAAGTACAGTGACAAATAAATAAAAATATAGATAGTAATTACGAATAGTGTTGTGTAAGCGAATAAAACATTGGACAATACGATATGGAATTATGAGACAGTCATTATGTCATCTTCACAGACTCAACACCCTAACCTATATAAATGTCAACAAGTAATGGAACTTATGCTAGCGATAGGTCTATATAAAATAAACATTGATAAAATTCAGAAATGTATTCATATACTCTACAATAAGAATATTTCGGTAATTTGCTAGGAAACGTCGTTGCATTAGATCACTTTTACACTAAACCTAAAATTTGTTTTTGCAAGATATACTAAAACCCTAAACTAACCTAACCTAACCTTTTCCTTAATCTGTGACAGGTTACGTTAGGTTAGGTTAGTGTTTTAGTATACGTTGTATACACTAAGGTTAGGTTTAGTGTAAAAGTGGTCTATATGCAATGACGTCTCCTAGCAAATTACCGAATATTTTTAAACATTAGACTAATAAGAAGTCACACATGTTCATTGTTTTTTCTTGTTAAAGAGTTCAGTGTTTGAATGTGAAGTTCTTAAGAAAATGTCATTAATTTTGTGGTTATTTTCATGATTTTATTTTATATCTACTTCTCGTGATGTAGCTTAATACACCTTCAAGTGTTTAGAGCTCTTTTCTTAGTCATACCAACAAAGTTTGGTAACATTACGAAAGTTTCATGCCGATTTATATTCACACTATGCCTTGCATATAGGAATATGTGATAGGTTAGGTTAGGCTTATATTATGGCTTGCATATAAGAATATGACTGTGACAGGTTAGGTTAGTTTAGGCTTATATCATACCTTGCATATACGTATCTGTGTTAGGTTAGTTTAGGCTTATATCATACCTTGCATATACGTATCTGTGATAGGTTAGATAAGGTTAGTTTAGACTTTTATTATGCCTTGTAGTATATACGCAGAAAAAGGGCTGGTGATTTTTTGTTTTATAATATTGTCAGCAATAAGTTAATATAATGGCCGAGTTTCACTTCCGAATCACAGAAATTAACTCAGTTCCAATTTCATCATATTTTATTTGAGCGTATATTAATTTTAGTTTTTCAGTTTATTTCGTATTAGGATCTATTTTGTTTTACCTATTAATTTGCTTCGTTTGAGAAGCTTTTGTCATCTAGTCTGCTGTCAAAAAATCTGAAAGGCAGAATTTATAAAACAGTTAAATTACCGGTTGTTCTTTATGGTTGTGAAACCTGGACTCTCACTTTGAGAGAGGGACAGAGATTAAGGGTGTTTGAGAATAAGGTTCTTTGGAAAATATTTGGGGCTAAGAGGGATGAAGTTACAGGAGAATGGAGAAAGTTACACAACACAGAACTGCACGCATTGTATTCTTCACCTGACATAATTAAGAACATTAAATCCAGACGTTTGAGATGGGCAGGGCATGTAGGACGTATGGGCGAATCCAGAAATGCGTATAGAGTGTCAGTTGGAGGGCCAGAGGGAATAAGACCTTTGGAGAGGCCGAAACGTAGATGGGAGGATAATATTAAAATGGATTTGAGGGAGGCGGGATACGATGGTAGGCACTGGATTAATCTTGCTCAGGATAGGAACCGATGGCGGGCTTATGTGAGGGCGGAAATGAATCTCAGTGTTTCTTAAAAGCCATAAGTAAGTAATGTACAATTTCTGTCCCATATTTTCGCCATGTTTTTGTCCATGTTTGTGTAGCCTGTGATAAATGTCAGAAATATAATTTTTGCAGCTTTTATTTCCTTCTTATGGTAATTTTTATAGCAAATTTACGAATGAGAGTTGTAATGACTTGTATTTCAATATCTTAAAGAGACTTTGGAATATGTAATCAGAAATCTTTCCCCAGAAAAGCAGTGGACATGTTATTGAATCTTACGAAATAATAATTGCAGATAGTAACTGTATGAAAAAAAAACTTGCTCTTTTTAATTGGTTATTTTACGACGTCTTTTCAACTGCCATGGTTATATAGCGACGAAGGTGATAATGTCAGCGAAATGAGATCAAGGTACAACGTCAAAAGTTATCCAGCATTTGCTCTTATTGGGTTGAGGGAAAAATCCCGGAAAAATCTCAACCAGGTGACTTGTCCTAACCAAGATTTGAACCCGGGCCCACTTGTTTGACGGTGAGACATGCTAACCGTTATGTTTTTGGTAGATCATCGCCCTTATACAATCGTATTGGAGTATGTTTTGCTGTAAGAATACCTCAAGATAGTATTAATTTTATTATTCCCATGGTTCTGTTTTACTTAATAATTTTTTGTAAATCTACTTCTTAATAAATAAATAAATGAATAAATAAATGAATGAATGAATAAATGAGTAAATAAATTAATGAGTAAATAAATTAATAAATCAATGTTTAAATACATTCATTAATAAATAGATTAATAAGTACATAAATTAATTAATTAAAATAAATAAATAAATAAATAAATAAATTGTACCGGTATATAGAACCTAGATTTGTAAAGGTGTTATCTCTTTCCAACAGTCTTCATATTTCCATATCGTGTATTGCTACAATTATTGGAGTTTCAAAACCGAAAATTGTATGGTATACAATAAATTATTACGCTTTGAGTAATGTATAGACCGATTTTATTATATTGGAAGAATTCTAAGAATGTACATTATTATATTTCATCGTATAAAGTGAATAGCAGACATAACATTCTCCATACAAGTCTGAAAACTTGGTTTTCCATTATCTATCGTCCCTTTCAGCAGAAAATAGGCAGTGGACTACTTACACTTTTCGCTACCAGAGTGCAGGAGATTATGCTGACACTTGACCTGTGAATTGTAGTGATTTGTTTTTGTATTTGTTTCTCTGTTGCCATTAGTGACAACGACGCAATGTTATGGTATGTTTTATTTAACGACGCTCGCAACTGCAGAGGTTATATCAGCGTCGCCGGATGTGCCGGAATTTTGTCCCGCAGGAGTTCTTTTACATGCCAGTAAATCTACTGACATGAGCCTGTCACATTTAAGCACACTTAAATGCCATCGACCTGGCCCGGGATCGAACCCGCAACCTTGGGCATAGAAGGCCTCAACGACGCATTTTATAATTATTCTGTCCTGTTTTTTTTACGCAACCCTTTTTACGATATAAAAAGAAAAATGTAACAAAGTTAGCGTGGTTGTTTCCTGCCATCCTATTGATTGTTATGTGAAATATTAGCCATTGAGACTCTATTATTATTTCGGTTTTCTCTAAAAGACGTGGTGCAGCAAATGTACACAACGATGAAAATATTTATGACTTAGGAGTAAATGGTACTGGAGAAGATAGCGATACCCGAGAAAACCTATCCGAATTAAATTTCAGCATTTCAACTTAGTCCTTCAGCATGAAACAAATGAAACTAGTTAACAATGATTATAGGAAGTAATTTGGTTCCATTTATTATCGACCAATAGCTTCGGTTAAGCGCCAAAATAATAAGACGAGGTTCATATTTTCGTCAAATTTTCAAGCTAAACTGACCATGATTAATTTTCGATTGTCATACAAATGAAGATCCATTAATCTGTCAGCAATTTCTTCCACGGATTGTTGTTTAGGACCGTGTGTGCCAAATTTAGGATCTTTTAATTTTTAGGCATCTTTTTTGTAACTGTAGTAATGTATGAAAGTCAGTGCAAGTGATCGAGCTATCGTGGCCGGTGTAGCAATAGATACTGTTGTCGGTGAAGAGAACTCATCGACTCAAAAGAGATGGCAGCACATATGGCCTCTGTTGTTAACCCATTAAAGTAATAACATTAAAGAAGAGAATTCAGAATATGAGTCAAAAGCTACATCGCTTGATTTTCGTGTATAAACTCGATAAAATATTTGTTTTCAATATTCAAGTCACCGTCATTAAGAATATGGGCAAAGAAAGCATTATATACAGTGTTAATAAAACCAAGTATGCATTTCCAGCATGGACATATGTGAACAAAAATTATTACGCTAATTGTATTTATTAACATTCCATGGTATTCATACATTGCTTCACAGCTAGAATATGGAACAAGTCAAAAAAACTTAATACTATTCTGTCCAAAAATCTGAGTTAGAATTTATAAAACAGTTATATTACCGGTTGTTCTGTATGGTTGTGAAACTTGGACTCTCACTTTGAGAGAGGAACAGAGATTAAGGGTGTTTGAGAATAAGGTGCTCAGGAAAATATTTGGGGCTAAGAGGGATGAAGTTACAGGAGAATGGAAAAAGTTACACATCACGGAGCTGCACGCATTTTATTCTTCACCTGACATAATTAGAACATTAAGTCCAGACGTTTGAGATGGGCAGGGCATGTAGCACGTATGGGCGAATCCAGAAATGCATATAGAGTGTTAGTTGAGAGGCCGGAGGGCAAAAGACCTTTGGGGAGGCCGAGACGTAGATAGGAAGATAATATTAAAATGGATTTGAGGGAGGTAGGATATGATGGTAGAGACTGGATTAATCTTGCTCAGGATAGGGACCAAAGGCGGGCTTATGTGAGGGCGGCAATGAACCTCCGGGTTTCTTAAAAGCCAGTAAGTAAGTAAGTAAGTAAGTAAGTAAGTAAGTACTATTATAAAGTCTTAATTTATAGTCACAGTCTAGATGAAATATATACAGACGAGATTTATAATATAGTCTACTAGTACAACACAAAGTTTTAGTATCAATTTCATGAAGCGTTATTGAATGTCATGAATTCACCTACAGAATAGAAGGCGTGAGAAATTAGGTACTTCTTTAATTTGGCCCTAAATAATCTTATGTTTTGAGTTTCATTTTTTATATCGATAGAGAGGCTATTAAAAATTTTTACTGCCATATAACGCACTCCTTTTTGATAGCACGATAGACTTGCCGATGGAGTATGAAAGTCATTTTTGAGGTGTATTTATGCTACGAACTGTTCCATTAGTTACAAAGTTTTCACGATTACATACGAAGAAGTTTAATAATAAAAAAATGTACTGACAAGCCATGGGCATTATCTGTAGTTTTTTTAAAACACCCCTACACGATTCCCTAGATTTGGCACCTGCTATTTTTCCAGTTACTCTTTTTTGTAGTAGGAATATACTGTTACTATCTGTGGAATTTCCCCAGAACATTATTCCAAAACTCATTACCGAGTGGAAGTATGCAAAGTATATTGTTTTTAAGGTATTGATATTTACTATCTTTAGCATAGATCTAATAGCAAAACAAGCTGAATTTAGTTTGGGGGTAATTTCTTTAATATGATTTTTCCAATTTAACACATTATCGATTTTTAAGCCACGAAATTTGGTTGTTGTTGTTTCTAATAGGGATCTATTGTTAATTATTGCGCTTGAAATTTGCGAGGTTGAATTTGCACAAGATTTAAATTGAATTATGTTAGTTTTGTTACAATTTAATACCAATTTATTGACTGAGAACCAGTGATATAGTTAAAGGACTTCAAAGAGACGTTCTTCTCACAAACATAGGAGCAGATTATGCAACTGGAAAATATGTTTTTCCATCAGATTTTAAGCATAGAATCTATTGAAAGCTATACTAATAAGCAACAGCAATGTTGCAATTAATTTATTATAAACCATCCAAATTATTTACTTCATATTTATTCAGTTTTCAACTAGGACCTCAGCAATTCATTTGTAGTTGAATTCAGCCACATAAAATTGAATTCGTCATGGGATTAAACATTAAATAACCAAAATGAATATAAAGTAACAATATAAAAGAAGAAAATTCAGCATAGGAGTCAAACTTTACACTTTTTAAGGAGTTACGTACAGCTTACAGCAGTAAATATTTGGAAATATTCAATATTTTTTCCTCCATTACTGTAACTTGTACAATAATGAAAATTACTATGTGTAAACACTGTTCTTCTGCTATATGATAAAAATATTTTTGCTATTTAAAAATAATTATTAATATATATTTATTTAAATTCAAAATGCTGGCAGTTCACTGTGCAGTGATGAAGCGTTTCCCTCATAACTCAAAAACTATCCAACATTCTGTGATAAAATTTTGTTTATATATTTATGCATCTCATATCTTCAGTATAATGCAAAATCACTACTCCACCTTTGATAGATTGTCTGATAAAAGAATAAAATCATTTAAAAAAATGGTGATATATCAGTATTTTCTTCTAACACAAGATAACAAAGTATTGTTTATTAAGGAATGTAGTTGAAAGAGCATGATATTGTAAACATGAGTTTCAGCAATAAAATAAAAGAGAGAACATGAAAAGTTAACAAGTTTATGAGTTATGAGAGAAACGTTTCGTAACTGCAGAATGAACTGCCACCATTCTGAATTTTGGAAAAAAAAAATATATATATATATATATATATATATATATATATATATATTTTTTTTTCTCACTCTTCCATCGGTATAGCCTATGTATTGCAGTGTTTGTTATATACCAAAATGAATATAGATAATTTCCCTTTGAACTTGCATTTTCACGAACACCATACTAGAAGTTGTAACGATATAAGACTTGATTTATGTAGATACAAGACTACACAAAACAGTTTTTATTGTATGTCTCTGAAGTTTTATAATAGCTTACCTAACTCAACTAAAAATTTAAATTATGATTCATTCAAATCGTTAATTAAAAGAAAATTGTATGAACACAGTTTGTATAGCATTAATGAATATTTTAACTTGGCAAATATTTTTGTATGATTTTATTTATATTGACGTTGGTAATGCATAATGTATTTATGTCCAAGCAATAAAGTATCTATCTATCTATCTATCTATCTATCTATCTATCTATCTATCTATCTATCTATCTATCTATCTATCTATCTATCTATCTGTCTGTCTGTCTGTCTGTCTGTCTGTCTGTCTGTCTGTCTGTCTGTCTGTCTGTCTGTCTGTCTGTCTGTCTGTCTGTCTGTCTGTCTGTCTGTCTGTCTGTCTGTCTGTCTGTCTGTCTGTCTGTCTGTCTGTCTGTCTGTCTGTCTGTCCGTCCGTCCGTCCGTCCGTCCGTCCGTCCGTCCGTCCGTCCGTCCGTCCGTCCGTCCGTCCGTCCGTCCGTCCGTCCGTCTGTCTGTCTGTCCGTCCGTCCGTCGGTCCGTCCGTCCGTCCATCTCTCTCTCTCTGTCTGTCTGTCTTTCTTTAATCGTAAAAATAATTTTTTTTCATATAGCAGAAGGACAGTGTTTTACACACACCAATTTTCATTATTGTACAAGATATAGTAATGGAGGAGAAAAATGTAGAATATTTGCAAAAATTTTACTGCTGTAAGCTGTACTTAGCCCTTTAATCTCTGTGTAAACTATTGTACAAACAAACTGAGACTGAACTGAAGTGTTTAACGTCAATAACACAAAGACACAATTTTGTATGCGGTAAAATCAGGAGGAACACATGGAGAAGAAACCTTACACATTTGGGAGACAAAATTCGTATAGCTGGAGCTGGGATTTCTTGACCTGCTGTGTGCTTAATGTTGTCATTAATTCTTTAATTTAATACAAGTAGCTTTGAAAGTCAATTTATATCTAATGTACTTCTCTTTTCTCTCAGTGAATTCTGTACTGACACCTGATTGAGTAGAAGCCACAAACGTTCCAGATGTACCTATTGGAAGACACCCTGTATTTAAAGAAGTACGACAGAAAGGTAAGCAATTCTCAATTGACAAAAGTGACTGTTGTAAATTGATGAAACAAATGACAACAAGAAAAACATGAGAACTTTTAACATATTAAGAATGTTTACAGAGAACGATTTTGTTACTTTTTATTGCCGAACGATGGCTTTGCCTACTTAAGTGTAATTTTAAGTGATCCATAGTTTCTTTTAGTTCCTTTTTTTTCTTTTATTATAGACTTATAGCCTGTACTTTAACATTAAGAGTCGACTTTCTGGCGATCTTCTTCCTCTAGGTCTTTCATTTCGTACAGAATGCACTGTCTGCTAACATGTTCATTCCATTTTTTTTATTATCCAATTTAATAAACCCTATTTCACCCTGAGGTATATTAGGGTTATAGTTGGCATCAAAATACATATTTTATAACAAATAAACAATAGTAAAGTGATAATGTAAAATAGTGGTCACAGTTACAATTCACATGAATTATGTATAAGAATGCACCTTAATGAAAGAATGGATCCTGTTAAAGATTAATGAGATGTTTGAGGAATAATCAATGCAAAAGATATACAAGAATGTCTAACCGTTTCAGAGTAAATACACGACCTAAAAAGATAATCAACAGTAGATTAATATAACAAAGTTTGACTTTCACTTTCAAATTAATACTTAATCCATGAACAATGAAACAGTTAAGAGTAATAAAAGGATATTACAAGCAATGATTTACGGTTACAAGTAAAAAACAAGTACAATAATTAAAATAATAAGACAAGTAATGACTTACAACTAACGAATAACGAAATTCTTGAAGGACAATATATAATGGCAGGGGCAATACAACAGATTTAAAATAGTACATTATGCAACGAGCCTATAATGTTAGTAATTAAGACGCGAGTATGTCTGTTTATGAAACGAGTGCAAGCGAGTTTCATAATTTTCATACGAGCGTCTTAATTACCATTATAGGCAAGTTTTATACGGCTTTTTATGCTTGACCATATTTCTAACTTGAAATTATTCAGAAGTATTAATTTTATTCGTATCTGACTGAAGATCGGAAGTGACCTTATGCATAGCTCGTAAATTGTGAGATGTGCGCAGACGCGAAAGTATTGATTTTTTCCGAGGAACAATAATGTCATTGACCTTGATGTAATCTAGAGAATAACATGAACTAATTATGATATAACCTGGAAATTGATTTAGATTTGAGAAACGAGATGACAAATTGAATTTATTTGAATATTATTTACAATTAATGCTAATTATTATAGTAACAGAACATAACCTTCTGCGACAGTATTGGATTTCCAGCCTCCGTGACGTTTCCCTCGTTGTCTTCTTTCGATTGCATATCCGACAATAATCGAAAACCTGAACTTTAATGAATAGGTGTACTTTAATGACATGCATTAAAGGACTGCTACCAGGTGTAAAAATTACTACATTTCGGCATGGTCGAGCATAAACAAATTTAAACAGTAAAGGAATAGTAGAAAAATTGACTTAAAATTACAAGTTAAACACATTCTTTTTAAAGCAATAGGTAACAACAAAGAGATACTAATAACAGTACACTGACTGTAGTTACAGATTAAACACTTTATTTTAAAAACAAACACGCAAAGGATCAATAGCTATTTTCAGGCATTATATACATGGACCACGACTTTAATTCACATCTTCATGACGTTACTTCGTATATTATTTTGCGTTTCAATCTATTTCAACACTATTTATTTTTTACTGTAACAACAAAAATATATTTCATAAAGCCTCAAGGCATTTCTCTATATTTATTGTATCACGATACTCTTTGTCAATGGCAACCTGTAATGGCTATAGGAAGAAATATATAAAAATAAAAATAAAATATCTATTAAACACATTATTTTAGAAGCAATAAATAGCTAGACTAAGAGATGCCTTAAACTTTATGAATTAAATACATTATTTAGTAACAACAATGGCTCAAAATTAGAAATCAAATACCTAACTTTAAAAAAAAATAAAACCTATAGTACAATAATTATAATATGCGAAATTGAAAACTTACAGTTTCATAATAGTTGATTAAAACTAATACGATTTTTTTTTTCCCCGGAATAATTTAACATTTGTTCATTCCATTCTCTTCTTCTCTTGAATACTCATTTTTTTATCCCTTGAATGTTACATTGTTCTCTGGCATCTAAATTCCTTACATGATCGAGTCACAGTCTACTATATACAATCACGAAGCTTGAGTTTTGAGGGTGCTAGAAACAATAGACTGTGACGGTTCTATTTTGCATTGCCTGTAATGAGGCGATATTAGCGATCCTAGTGGTGAGCAACTATCTAATGTTTGCATATTTACTACGTATTGAGCTTCGCGACTGTATATACTAGACTGTGATCGAGTCTTGTTTTCGCAGTTTTTCTCGAAGTGATTTCTTATAATTGTGAGGAGGAATTTTCTAAACCAACCATGATTAATTTGATTCCAGATTAATAGTAATCATTCAGCAATTTTCTCAACATATTTTCTTTAGAATATTGTTTAGGTTATTTAATTTGAAGCTGCTTTTATCCCTGTAGTAAGATAAGAGAGGTCAGTGCAGATGGTAGAGCAATCGTGGCCAGTGTGAACTGTACACGCGGAGAGAAATCATTGACTCACAAGAGATGGCAGCACTTTCTATGTCCGCTCTTATTTTTAACACATTTAGCTGTGGTAAAGACAAATGAAGAGCTTGGAAAAGAAACTTTATATTACTTATAGATTAATCAAAGTGAAGAAATAAAATTAAGGGTAGTTAATTGCTAAGTCATGCGAAAGCAGTGAAAATATAAGTACATTTTATTTTCCCATAGCTTAGGTTCGAATACAACTAACTACGTACTAACGGATACAATCCAAACATAATAGACAACATCATAAAAAAGACAAAACAAAAACTTAACAAACACAAAAACACAACACAAACACAAGTACACAATAAATACATGACACTAACATACGAAAACAAAAGCACACATAAGATCGCATCTTCATTCAGAAAGCAGAAATACAACATAGCATACAGAACAGAAAACTCTCTACAAAGACATCTCAACACACAAAAAACACAAACAAATAAATACGACCACACAGGTGTATACAAACTCAAATGTAATAGTTGCGATAAGTTCTACATAGGACAGACAGGCAGATCATTCCAAACACGCCACAAAGAACACATTAAAGCAATAACCAGAGGACACAATACATCTACATACGCCGATCACATAACCAATGCTAACCATACATACAATAACATAAATACGGACATGGAAATCCTACACATACAACCCAAGAACCAAGAACTCAACACACTAGAATAATACGAAATATACAAACACACTAAAACACACCCTGATCAAATTCTCAACACACAGATCAATTTCAGTACACACACACTATTTGACTCCACTCTTCAACACCTTTCAACAATCAAACACACCCACATAACAGGCAGAGAAGTTCGAGATGACGCCGTGATCTAGTAGGCTCTGAGGATGGTGCGTGAAACACTGAAACAGCTGTAAGCCGTACAAATCTTACATAATTAACACGAGTAAGTCCACTAGTTAATTAATTATATTCAAAAGTAGTGTACGCAAGATTCAAAATGGATATTTTTTTAAATTTATTTGCTTATTATAATATAATATTAAACTGCCCCCCATTGAGGGTAGCCCTTACGGACTCAGTATATCCTCAAAAAAATTATTATACATATTATATAAACATAGATATTAAATTTTAAAGAAGGGAAACAAAGAAAAGGGCGTGAAAAATTACAATTGCTATTAATGTGGCACCATGTGATTAATTAGGATTTGGCAGGATTTTTTAACACAATTATCACAATGTCATCCTTCAGAGATGTTGGCAGAGCAAACTGCCGTCGAAATTCTTCGAAAAAAGCTGGTATAGTCCCTCGAGCACCTATGAGCAAGCCGAATACCTCAACGTGAATTAAGGCATATTTCAGCTTGAAATAGTTGACTGTAGGCTCATAGATCGACTTCTTCTCAAGGTGGACCTCGGCTGACTGATGACATTCTACTTCAAACGTATCGTGGGGTCCACAATGATGCCCTGTTTAGTGTCAGCATTGTACGCTAAAATATCTACTCGTCTCGTTGACCCATTTTCAGCTAGACAGGAGATTTCTTCTTCTACTATCCAGCCCTTATTTCTTAATGCGGCAGCAATTTTTGATCTTACAAGATGATGTCTAGAGTTCCACAAGAGCAAAAAAATTACTCTTACTATTACTATATAAAAATTTAACTACGAGAAGTTCTTATACATTGCATTACTTATTGAAAAAAACTAATATAATTGATTTTAAAGAAATTTTAAATCACATGATTTAGAAGTACTAGAAGGCACTCTTGCCTACCAGAGACAATAGGGTTCTTTTAAAAATTCTAATCTTTGAACATACTAGTACCTATTTGAATTGTTTAATAATAATAGTACATTATGCAACGAGCCTATATTGGTAGTAATTAAGACGCGAGTATGTTTATGAAACGAGCGCAAGCGAGTTTCATAATTTTCATACGAGCGTCTTAATTATCATTATAGTCAAGTTTCATACGACTTTTTATGCTCGACCATATTTCTAACTTGAAATTATTCATAGGTATTCATGTTATTCTTATCTGACTGAGGAGCGGAACTGACCTTATTGTGCAATACCTCGTAAATTGTGAGATGTGCGCAGACGCGAAAGTATTGATTTTTTCCGAGAAACAGATGTCGACATTGACCTTGACATTGAAAAACGAGATGACAAGTTGAATTTATTTGAATATTATTTACAATTAACGCTAATTATTATAGTAGCAGAACTGACTTTGTTTCAAATATAGGTGATTTATTGACTAGGCCTATTGTTGTCTTTCGATTGCATATCCGAGAATAATCGATACTTGCGCTTTCATATTGCTACAATGGTATTTTCTGATTGGTGGACACCTGAACTTTAATGAATAGGTGTACTTTAATGAGGGCCATTAAAGGGCTGCTACCAGGTGTATAATTACTACATTTCGGCATGGTCGAGCATAAAATTATTTTCTCTCTCTCGTATAACGAAATGTAGGTCAGATCGACTTGGATATATTTCAACACACCTGATAGAGTAGCATTACTCTACATCTGGTAAGATGGCCTGAGAATTCCATGAGTCTAGCTTAAGTAGTTTTTCTTCCAAATGTACTAATACTTTAGCTTGGAAAATGTAGGTTTCGGAAAACAGCATTTAAAGTTCAATGTATATACAGGGTGGAAGACAACCTCTGCCCAAAATGAAACTGGAATTAGATCATGAGGAGAGATTTGAAAAATCTAAATGAGTTTTTTTCACCAAAATTCACCGTTTTAGAGGAAATCGTTATGTCTATTAAGCATTTGGCAACATCACGTCTGCTGCAATAACTCCAAGAAAGCGCTGCCTGCAATCCTTACCTTCCTCTCCTCCTCTGCTGTACATAGTCGGTGATATGCTTTGATTCACTCCGTTGCAAGATTTATTTCAACGATTTTGCTATTATTCAGTTTAAATTTATATCTAAACGGTTTAATTTGAGAAAAAAAATTCAAGACATTAACTGTTCAGATTATTTTTGCCTATCTGCTTCTATAACAGTCAGCCATTTTTCTCTCGGGCCATTACCGCAATAGAGCGCTGCAAACATTGGGTAAAGACTATTTTTTTCCTGTTTAACTATGCTTCATCGAAGAAAAGTGTAATAAAAGTTTAGTTATATTTAACATGTAGAATTACCTAAAAAAATTTGGTGCAGACGTAATAAATAAATAAATAAATAGATAGATAGATAGATAGATAGATAGATAGATAGATAGATAGATAGATAGATAGATAGATAGATAGATAGATAGATAGATAGATAGATAGATAGATAGATAGATAGATAGATAGATAGATAGATAGATAGATAGATAGATAGATAGATAGATAGATAGATAGATAGATAGATAGATAGATAGATAGATAGATAGATAGATAGATAGATAGATAGATAGATAGATAGATAGATAGATAGATAGATAGATAGATAGATAGATAGATAGATAGATAGATAGATAGATAGATAGATAGATAGATAGATAGATAGATAGATAGATAGATAGATAGATAGATAGATAGATAGATAGATAGATAGATAGATAGATAGATAGATAGATAGATAGGTAGGTAGGTAGGTAGGTAGGTAGGTAGGTAGGGAGGTAGGTAAATAGGTAAATAGGTAAATAGTTAAATAGATAAATAGATAAATAGATAAATGAATAAATGAACGAGTAAACGAGTAAAGGAATAAGCGAATAAACAAAGGAATGAATAAATGAATTAAAGAAATTAATTAATAAGTAAATAAGTAAATAAATAAGTAAGTCAATAAGTAAGTAAATAAATAAATAAATGAATAAATAAATGAACAATAAATAAATAAATAAATAAGTGAACGAGTAAACGAGTAAAGGAATAAACGAATAAACAAAGGAATGAATAAATGAATTAAAGAAATTAATTAATAAGTAAATAAGTAAATAAATAAATAAGTCAATAAGTAAGTAAATAAATAAATGAATAAATAAATGAACAAATAAATATAAATAAATAAATAAATTAGTTAATTAACGAGTAAACGAGTAAAGGAATAAACGAATAAACAAAGGAATGAATAAATGAATTAATAAATAAGTAAGTAAATAAATAAGTAAATAAATAAATAAATAAACAAATAAATGAATAAATTCATAATAAATGAATAAATAAATGAACGAGTGAACGAGTAAAGGAATAAACGAATAAACAAAGGAATGAATAAATGAATTAATGGATAAGTAAGTAAATAAATAAGTAAATAAGTAAATAAATAAACAAATAAACAAATAAATAAATGAATAAATGCATAATAAATAAATGAACGAGTAAACGATTAAAGGAATAAACGAATAAACAAAGGAATGAATTAATGAATAAGTAAGTAAATAAATAAATGAATAAATAAACAAATAAATAAATGAATAAATGCTTAATAAATAAATAAATAAATGAATAAACGAACGAGTAAACGAGTAAAGGAATAAACGAATAAACAAAGGAATGAATAAATGAATGAATGAATGAATGAATGAATGAATGAATGAATTAATTAATTAATTAATAAGTAAATAAATAAATAAATAAGTAAATAAATAAATAAACAAACAAACAAATAAATAAGTAAATAAATAAATTTAAATCATAGAAATTATAAATTCAATAAAATTTCTTTTTTTTTTAAGACTACAAAAATATTTTTCCATCCATTCCACAAAATGAAAATTTATCTTCTAATTTGGTGTGTAGGCCTACTAAATTATTTAATTTAGGCCTATGTAAGTATTTTGTATAATAAAATTGTTAAAGGAACAACCAATATACTTGATAACAACATTCAAAACATGAAAAAAAAGTAAATTGCTATGAAAGTGAATATAATTTCAATGAAATTAGTATTACGTACGATATACGTATTGGAAATATGTTTTTCTTATATTTCTGAATTTTAGCTGCCGATCAGATTTAGCATAACTGAAAAAATAAATGCAACAAGGTACCAATACGGAATACTTTGAAATGTTGTTGAAAATTAATCAATCGACACGATATCCTATCAATCTCATTATTTTATTGCTATTGCTCTTTCTCAATCGCTTTTATTATAAAAGGCCGTTAGAATGAAAATTATTACAATTCAATGTAATAAATGAAAACGGTTGCGTTGTAATTATCAATTCGTGCGTTTTGTGGTCTCTCGCGTGAGATGCTGTCTTTGTAGAGATTTCGTGATTGTTGTTTTGATCGGATCCATCACATGCCCATTATTTGCACAGGAAATGTTTCGTGCTTGTTTCTTGGCCTTTGAATCGGGTCACGATAGCTTTCTTCTTAATCCGTGTAATTCCAGTCTATCACACGCTAAATGCAGATAATTATCTGCCTATCGCAGCAGTGTAAAATGAAATGTTCAAGGTAACAGATGTGACTGACATCGGATTGTTATTTTCTAGTTGATACTATAATTTATTATCTTGAAATTTCTTTGGTGAAACTTTTACCGAACTTCTATGTCGAATATTATGCATCTGAAAGAAGTTTTAACAGTTAATATAGGCATTTATACAGGAGTTAAGTTATTCAGAACGTCCTATTTATTCTTTCAGCGTGGTTATAAAATCATTTTATGTCTTTAAGTGTTATAGTATCGGAGAAAATTCTGTCATAACAGAGATGATACGATAATTTTCTTATATAGGAACCTATTTAAACAAAATATGATGTTGAATATCTCCAATGGTTATAATTTGAGGCAAATCTTTAGTTTGCATCTCTTTCTGCACAGTTCATGTTTCGTAATATATTTTACTATGGCTTGTGCAGCAAATGCTGCAAACTAAGCCCATAAAAAGTTCAAATAAAAATTGTTCAGACATTTTGTTAGTTATTTGCTTCCATAATAGTGAAACATACTCCCTCTGAATGTTTCTTTTTTGCCAAATACTTTTTCTTGAACCTATCCACCTTCAGTTTTTTTAGTTTGAACGCGAAAACGCAAGTAACAATGTCAGGACGATCAGTGGGTTTTTCATGTGGGAGTAAAGCAGTAGATATTTGAGATTGTTGAGGATTATAGGTGAAAATTTAAAAAAATGTCAGGTTTGCTATGCTTTCGAACAGTAGACATAGCATCTTGGTATAGCTGCTGCATGTAGATCTTCAAATGTAGAGGGTAAAATCATTTTATCCTGGTAAGAGATCTTGCTGAAATGATCGGGAGACTACAAAGTTTTGTAGGCGTCTTATTTTATCAGTAAGTAATACCTTTTGGTCTTTTCTTAGGAATTGTAATTTTTGCGCTTTCTCCAGACAATACTGATCTACCAAATACTGCTGGATTAATTTGTGTAACAATGAATGTTATTCCGTATATTTTCTATAATACAGGCTGTTGTGAGGAATCTATTGCGGAGATGCGGAAAATGAGGCGAATGATTTGTCAGAGTTGTAGAATCTTATATGCGCCATAAATAAAATTGTCCATCGTAAATCGTTAGCAGTTTCAGTGTTTCATTCGTTGCTGGTTGCGGGAAATAAACTTACTCATCACGGTAGCAAGAAGTGAAATGGCATGCTATTTTCCCTACAACAAAATATGCTTGGCAGCGATCACAAATCTAATCGATTAAACCAAAGAAATATGAAATTAATTTTCATGTAGTTTAAAGACGCAGCTAAAATAGGAAGCATGACTCAGTTACTACCAAGGAAAATAAGGAAATCAGACATATAAATATCTATATCACACTGCCATTAAATATATGAAAAAGACCCACATCACTTGATTAATAACTATAAAAGTATTTCATTTTTGTTATCTTACGTAAGTTTTATAGTTTTCAGTAACATATATATAGCTGTTACTCAGTAAATTATAAAAATGAAGATCTAATATAAAATATTCTTTCTCTGCGTCTACTTATATAAAACCCCAAAAGGTTTCACTTTCATATCACCAGTATAGCATTATGTGTTGCATTAACTATAATAGGCCTAATATTTCATTTTTAATGGTAATAATGTCATCAAACATTCTTAAGTTTTGTAGTTCTTAATATCCAATACACAGCTGTACTCGGAAAACTACAGACCAGAGAATCAGACCTGTAAATTATTTTTTATATGTTACAAGAAATTACACAAATGAAGATCGACATATTGACATTATGATGTGAAAGAATCTGAGCCATCTGAACTCTATGTCAGCAATCCTGTAGGTCATGGCCTTCGTGTAATAGTCTATTGTTTATTGTAGTGTGTGTTTTGTTTTATTCTGAAATGCAATTAATTAGTTCTCAAAACTGACGAAAGATGGATTCTGAAAAAAAGGAAAATGATGTAGGAAAATTGACATTTCACTGAAAACCACTATTTTTCTGAAAAACTTTGGGTTCCAAGTATCAAAATTAGGGATCATTTATTAAAATTCGTTCTGTCGTTTTCCCGTAATTTTCATTACCAGTTCAAATTATTTATCTAGATTTTGTTGGATATGATTAATATTGCATGGCAACCAAAATAGAATTTCCGTTTCACAAAGTCCTTTCGTTTTTTCTATTAGTGAAGGTTGAATAGAGACGTTAGGAGTCAAAAGTTAACACACTCTTTCTCGAAGATTTTTCTCGATTTCTTTGCATTCGTGAACGTTGGAGAAATCGCTTCTTCACGAAATATTCCCTCATGCAGTAAAGAATAACATTACAAACTAGTTTCATAATATACTATGTTAATATTAAAAATAATAACGTAGAGAAATTGTCCAAACTTTAAATACATTTTGTTAACACGAATGCAACCGTTATTTATGTAGTCCGCAACTCCTTTGCACGTCATGCTGTGTTGAATAGCCATGCAATTTAATTGGTCACGTAACCGTTCGATGATTAAATTCATTATAGTGGAAATTTATCCAAATTGCATCTCGTCTTAAAATTTTAAAATCACGTTTCTTTAGATTTTTTTGCGGTTAGTAGCATTTAAAATACCGAAGAAGTTAATCGTAGGGTATACTGCATGTAAATCTATTGTAAGCAACTTCCCTACGTGTTGGCAATTCATTATGTATCTCAACATTTGCACGCCAAGTATTTTCTGCAGCATTCTCGGCAGAAGTAAAGGACAAAAGTTACATAACGTTTTGAGTTGACACTGCGGGTTAAATAACACAAGAACTGCATCATCATGACAGTCACATAACCGTTGCTATGTAACCAGAAACTTGGAATTGAGAGAGACTTCTCAGCCTATTAAGACTATGAACAAATGCAGTAAGATTTCTAAGGCTGTTTCTTAGCTTTTACGATTCTATATCTTTAGCTATACAATTCAATCATCATAAATAGTATTACTAGAATTTTTACTGTTGCGAACGACGCGAATATATCTAACAAGCAAAGTTCTGTCTGCTTACGTCACTAGTTGGTAAAATTACGCGAAACAAAACATATACCACTTTAACAATTACGCTAATATTATCAATCTATATTGTTTACTCTATATACACTAGAATACGCTATTTGTACTATTTACACAATGATAAAGAATATAGGCATACACTGAGCATTTATGCAGAGTGTTGTATATTGTATTGTATAACACTACATCCTACTTATTTTGTATATAGTGTATTTGACATTTGGCACTATATTAACTGCAATATTATATTCTAACATCTATTACCGTTATGTATTTTCTTTCTTTCGTTTCTATTATTTTTTTCTTATTATGTATTTTGTGTATGTATCTATGTAAGCCACCTCAAATTGGAAGCTTGCTTCTGTTGGTGGTGGATTTAAATAAATAAATAAATAAATAAATAAATAAATAAATAAATAAATAAATAAATAAATAAATAAATAAGTAATTAAATAAACAAGTAAAAAGTAAGTAAATAAGTAAATAAATAAGTAAATTAGTAGATAAATAAATAATTAAATAAACAAGTAAATAAGTAAGTAAATAAGTAAATAAATAAGTAAATAAGTAGATAAATAAATAAATAAGTAAATAAGTAAGTAAATAAATAAATAAATAAATAAATAAGTAAGTAGGTAAGTAAGTAAATAAATAAATAAGTAGGTAAGTAAGTAAGTAAATAAATAAATAACTAAATAAATAAATAAATAAGTAAGTAGGTAAGTAAGTAAATAAATAAATAACTAAATAAATAAATAAGTAGGTAAGTAAGTAAGTAAATAAATAAATAACTAAATAAATAAATAGGTAATTAAGTAAGTAAATAACTAACTAAATAAGTAGGTAAGTAAGTAAATAAATAAGTAAATAAATAAATAAATAAATGAATAACTAACTAAATAAATAAATAAGCAAATATATAAGTAAATAAATAACTAACTAAATAAACAAAGGTATAAATAAATAAATAAATAAATAAATAAATAAATAAATAAATAAATAAATAAATAAATAAATAAATAAGTAAATAAGTAAGTAAATTAGTAAGTAAATAAATAAATAAGTAAATACGTAAGTAAGTAAGTAAATAAGTAAGTAAATAAATGAGTAAATAAATAAATAAATAAATAAATAAATGAGCTGTCAAAAAGACTGCTTTTCGTCTCTAGAATATGATCTTCCTTCAAACATAAGAATATGATTTTTATTTTTAATACACTAGCATTTGTCCTTCAATATTGTTAACATTTCTTTGATACGAATTGTCTTATTTAACATTAAATTGAGCCACCGGCATAGCTCAGTCAGGTAAGGCGTTTGCCTTCCGGGTCGGGCGCGGGTTCGATTCCCGCTTAGGCTGATTACGTGGTTGGGTTTTTTCCCGAGGTTTTCCCTAAACGTAAGGCAAATGTCAAGTAATCTATAGCGATTCCTCAACCTTGTAGTTGATACAGCGTTGTTAAATAACCGAGTTAAAAGAAACATAAATTTTAATTGTTTAACTCTTATAAGTACTTGTAACTAACCACATCTGCATTTTGCTATTATTATTATTATTATTATTATTATTATTATTATTATTATTATTATTATTATTATTGTTATTACTATTATTATTCAATTGTTTTCACTTTCCTGTTATTTATATTTATGTTTATACTTGTTGAATGGAAGAGAAGGCCTTATGGTCTTAACTCTGCCAGTAAAAATTGAACAATTAAATAAATGAAGTAATAATTTAAATTCTAAGAAAAATCATAGCATCAGTCTTTATCACTAGAATGCACTGTAAACAATCTGTGAGGTCTAGTTTTGAACCATGAATAGAATGTCAATTGTTCTCATTTTTATCCAGGAGCACGCTCACGCGTTTTCAGAATATACTTATGACTCACCTTGTATAATAAAAATAACAGTAATAAACGGCACAAGTAAGACTAATTAAAAATAAAATAATTCTGCCCTAGATGTGGTGAAACTGTAATTCACTTTTATTATAAGTTTAACAGATAATAAAATAGTACATTACGCAACGAGCCTATAATAATATTAATTAAGAATCGAGTATGGATATTTATGAAACTCGCTTGCGCTCGTTTCATAATTTTCATACGAGCTTCTTAATTATCATTATAGGCGAGTTTCATACGACTTTTTATGCTCGACCATATTTCTAACTTGAAATTACCGGTATTCAGATGTATACATTTTATTTGTATCTGACAAGATCAGAAGTGACCTTGTTCTAGGTCGTGAATTGTGAGATGTGCGCAGACGCGAAAGTATTGATTTTTTCCGAGGAACAATAATGCCATTGACCTTGACGTAGTCCCGTTAAACTCGATAATATTATAATGTTATTACCTTGATTATTGAATTCGACATTGAAAAACGAGATGACAAATTTAATTTATTTGAATATTATTTACAATTAACGCTAATTATTATAGTAAGAGAACATAACCTTCTGCGACAGTATTGGATTCCCAGCCTCCGTGACTTTTCGCTAATTCTCTTTCGATTGCATATCCGAGAATAATCGATACTTGCGGTTTTATAACGGTACAAAGCTGACTTGTGATTGGCTGAACACATGTAAGCTGAGTTATCATTGGCTGAACACCTGTACTTTAATGAGTAGGTGTACTTTAATGACATGCATTAAAGGACTGGTACCAGGTGTATAATTACTACATTTCGGCATGGTCGAGCATAAAAATATGTACAGTATAGTACAGTAGTGGCAAAAAAAAAAAAAATCCGGACCGACCCTTGTAGCTGATTTCACAATGACAGCATGATAGAATGGTAACTGAGACTTTCGTGGTTCGAATCCTGCCTGGGAAGGAAACTTTTATTGTTCCTTATTCATATTTATTCCCAGTACTTTTCGATTGCAGCGATATTTTAGTACTTAATTAACTTATTATTCCCAGAACATGAATTTTACCAGCTTATTTTCTAATGGCTTTCGAAATGGGCTACGTCAGCAGTCGAAACTACAACAATTTCAATAGATTACTCGCTATCTTGTGAATGCGGGCGTGGCATGCGCAGTGGCTCATTTCGGGGACTTTGATTACTCCGTCGATCAGGTTTTTTTGCCACTACTGTACATAGGATTTACAGAAATATTCAGTTCGGTATTCATTTATTCATTCAGTCATAGTGTACTGCCCAATGGCAGGTCTTTCACTACAAACCCAGCATTCTCCGGTATTTCCTATTTTCTAACTTCCTCTATGATCCATATGTCTTAATGTCATCTATCATCTGATATCAACTGCCTCGAACTCTCTCCCGTTCACCATTCCTTCTAGTGCATCCTTCAGAAGGCAGCTTCTTTTCAGCCAGTGACCCAGGCAAATCCTTTTCCTCTTCCTGATCAGTTTCAGCGTTATTCTTCCTTCACCCACGCATTCCAACACAGCTTCGTTTCTTATTCTGTCTGTCCATTTCACACGCTTCATCCTTCTCCATATCCACATTTCAAATGCTTCTATTCGCTTCTCTTCACTTCATCGTAATGTCCGTGTTTCTGCCCCATACAATGCCACACTCCACACAAAGCAATTCACTAGTCTCTTGCTTAGTTCTTTCTCTAGAGGTCCGCAGAAGACACTCCTTGAATTCGATATAAGTTAGTGTGTAAATGGGGAGTTCACAACCAGAGTGGACCAAGTCCATCTGGAATAATTCTGAGATATTGAGTTTTAAAGTTCATGGCTCACGCTTAGCAACCTTCACTTTCCATAGTAAATGCTGCCCTCTATGGAGTAGTTTGGTTTATTATATATAATAGATCACAGACACATTACATACAATAATTTTACACAAAGATATATAATTATTTAAATACAATTTCTACGTTTTACCTATTAACATATTTGTTTTGTCTTGCACTAGCTTTCAGTTATTGTGCAAGACTCAACTCATTCTAGAATATTGGTACCATCAGTATTGGTTTACCTTCCTAAGATGTACTTCCCTCTTCACTCTGCAATGTGCAGCTAGCGTATCTAAATCATCTCTAATTCTAGTTTCTTCCATACCTCTTTCCTTACAAAAGTATTTATACAGTTCATACAAGCTCTCTCTCGTAGGTAAGCCTTCATTCCTTAATTTTATTTCATAATATTCTTTTGACGTACCTTCAAAACTATTAAATTTAGAAATAAAAAAGATAGCCAAATAATTTCTAACTAAGTCAAATATGTTATTATCTGTGAGTCTAGACAAAGCGTACCTTCCAAACTTGAATTTATTAGTCAGCTCGGTAACTGTACTTTCCCTTAATGCTTCCTTCCTTCTATTTTTTAATTTTGCAATCTTCTCCGGTATTTTATTTTCCGTGTATTTGTTTATTATTAAGGGATGTTGACTTTCCTCGTATTTCTCCATACATCTACACTTGTTACTTTCTTCCATGCATAATTTTACATCTATAACAAGAAAAAGAAAGAACCATATATACACATACACATACACATACACTACAATTGTTTCACTATTTATTTATATATTTCTTAATTACTTTCGTTCACATCTATTTCCTTTATTCTATCCATTCTAATTTTTTTAACCAAAAAAAGATATAAACCTAATTGCTTTTGCAATTTTATGTTATTAATGTTCATGAGCTTTTTTATAGCTATTTCTTTATTTATTTGAAGGAATTTTTCTTTTATAAATTTCTTACGTATATCTTCAGTATTTTGACACTCAAGAACAATGTGAATGTCATCTTCTCTCCTTCCACACAATGGGCATGTGCCTTGAGGTATATTGCCTCTATTATTTCTTAATTTCCAAATCCCCAGTCTAAACCAAGCTAGTCCAAATCTTTCCTTCATATTCACATTTTCTATATATGTACTCCTTCCCCATATTTTTTTATATTCATTAAAAAATATTAGGGATCGCATTTCATTGTTACTACTGAAATCATTTTGCCTAGTTATATTTTTACATCTTGATTTAATTAGATTTAGGCTTGCTGACATATTTCTTGTAGCTAAACTATTCCATAACCACCCTAGCCCAATTTTAAAGATGTAATTTTTAATATTCATTATTGCTTTATTTGTCGTATTATCAATTTGATTTAGTAAATATTGTTTCATCAACTTATTTTGCTCACTTTGGAGTCTTTTAATTAAGTATTTTGTGCTTCTGACTAATATTGTGCTCATGATACTATCCATTCCCATTTCTATTCTAGCAGCATTATTTGAAGAATTTGAACTAATATTTAATACTTTTTTACAATAAGTTGCTCTTATTCTATTTAATTTCATTATAGCTTTATCTTCTAATCCCCATATCTCACATCCATATAATAATCTAGCTTCAACCGTAGTGAAATAAATTCTATTAAGCATATTAACCTCCCTCTATGGAGTAACAAATGAGTTATGGACTTTGTTATGGCAATGAATAAATCTAAGTTTTCTTCATCCGAGATTGTATTAAGCTAACAAATTTATAGTTTTAAGTTTATAACCAAAGAAAGTCTCAGAATAGCACCATTTTATGGTTATTTTGTAAGGAACTGAATCTTTACGAAACGTGTAAAATGTATATAGTCTAGACAGACTCAGTACCTCACTAATATCGCCAATTTTAATCGATTGAAGACTAATGCCCGCTCACTTTTGTTCAACATGTAATACGCAAACTGTTTTAATTTCGTTTTATATTTAGTTTGTATGAAGTGGAGTATTGAAAGAAAGTTTTTCTGACTTACTAAAAAGTACGATGATATCACTAAACTTAAGTAAATTATTCGGATCATCGTGATGTGCTTTCTATATCTGTTGTGTTCCGCGAAGTCACTTTAATATGTAGACATTGCACGAGTTTACGCAATAAGCTACACCTAACTCCAGCACTATTTATAGTCTCCAGTGTCAACATTCTTTTTGGAAGAGTTAAATAATTTCTGCTCAGTTAAATTTTATTACAGTTACTGTGTATTTATAAAACAGCTGTTATGCCTAACAATTTTATTGTGTGCTTGTTCGTTTGCTACTCGTGCATTGAAGTCACCACACCGAGAAATGTGCAAGTTGTTTCGGTTTTATGAACTTCTAGTATTGCGAATTCTTTCTTTTTAAGCGTTCTCTTGCACAATACGCACGGTCACTGGACGTTGACTGACTCGCTCATCTGTCAACACGATCTTTTAGAAAGGCGTACATAAAGATCCAGACAATAGTGATAAATTTTAATGAGACTATTGTTTCATGTCATTCAAGTCGCATTTCCACACAATGAGCCGTTGAGAGAAATCGAAGAGTATTTGTTCGATAATTTTACAACTTCTTAAAAAACTAATAGTATATTTGACACGACAGAAATAACTAGCTACACGGCATAGCTCTAGCAAGTTTCATAGCTACAAATATAGCACGCCTACTTTCACGTCTTTTCCTTCATCATACCATTCTCCTTACGTTTTTAATTCCTATTATTCTATTTGTCTTTCATCTCCTTCTCTTCCCGATTGTTATTTTCACTCCAATAATACTACATCTCCTTCTTCTTCAGTAACATAATCTCATTTTCCTTCCTTTTCAAATTTCTCTTCTCCTTAATAAACTTTAAATATTACTCCCCCTTTCTAATTTATTTCTTTTTTATTTTTATTTTTTTCACACCCACATTTTCCTTCTATTTCTAGTATTAGTTGAGTGACACTTCCTAAATTTAAAACCATTTTTGTTAGAATGTTATAAAAAAAAAACTAAACGCCCCAAACTTCTCGCAATATTTAATTTGAAATGTAAATTATTAAACATATGAATTGAACTTTGTAAAATACTAATAAGTAATACTAAAGATAGTGTATATATTTATCAAATTTACTTACTTACAAAGGGCTTTTAAGGAACCCGGAGGTTCATTGCCGCCCTCACATCAGCCCGCCTTCGGTCCCTATCTTAAGCATGATTAATCCAGTCTCTACCATCATATCCCAACTACCTCAAATTGATTTTAATATTATCCTCCCATCTACGTCTCGGCCTCCCCAGGTCTCCCAACTAACACTCTATATGCATTTCTGGATTCACCCGTGCGTGCTACATGTCCTGCCCATCTCAAACGTCTGGATTTAATGTTTCTAATTATGTCAGGTGAAGAATACAATGCGTGCAGTTCTGTGTTGTGTAACTTTCTCAATTCTTCTGTAACTTCATCTCTCTTAGCTCCAAATATTTTCCTAAGCACCTTATTCTCAAACACCCTTAGCCTCTGTTCCTATCTCAAAGTGAGAGTCCAAGTTTCACAACCATAAAGAACAACCGGTAATATAACTGTTTTATAGATTCTAAGTTTCAGTTTTTTTTTTTTTTGAGAGCAGACTGGATGACAAAAGCTTCTCAACCGAATAATAACAAACATTTATCATATTTATTCTGCATTTAATTTATTTTTGTTACTGTTGCTCCAAGATAATTGAATTTTTCCGCCTTTTCAAACGATAAATTTCCAATTTTTGTATTTTAATTTCGTACTATATTGTGGTCACAAGACATAATCATAATCATATTTCTCACATGTCATGTTAAAATGGATCCTTGCATATCCAAACACTTTGCGAACTATTGGCACACGATACGATCGCAGTTTCACTTTTTGAATGTTCTTTGACAAGCGGAATATGGAAAGTTAGTCTCTTGGGAAGGTCTCTTTAATGATTATGATGACAAGGCATGGAATCGCTCTTTTACATCCTTCATCGAGCTATGAGATAACTTCCGGTCTCCTGAATGTTGATTGTTAACTTTAAAGGGCATTGTTATATCTCATTTTGAAAGTACAATTTTTTTTTTTTCAAAATTCCCTTAGGACTATTTAATCGAATCTGCAAATATTTACGGACAAGGAACACACTCTGTTCCATTGTATACATCATTAACGTGTATCTATCAGATCTCACTAATTTAAGCATGAATGAGTCCAAATTAATAAATAGTGATACCAGGACCGGATTTAAGTATGGTACCACCTCCAGGCAATGCTAAAATTTGCCACCCTGCAACTTCCACAAACAGTTTATGAGCAGCTATTATACAGGTCATGTTTAGTTTCAATTAATTTTAAATGAAATGTTACAATTCAGAAAAAAATAAGTTGGAATCAAAATACATGCATCTTACTTGTGAATTATAAAGATTTCCTTCCATTTTTAACACAGAGAAAGCATTGATGATGTCATCAAAGTCGATCTGATGAAGCACATCAGACTCGATGCAAAGAAGCGTATTCAAACTTATTCATTGTTGAAACAAAATTGATTTCTGAAAGCTAGGCTGTAGTTTATTTTGAAGCTTTAGTTTTGTTGGTGGTATAATTATTACGAGTATTTCTTACTTCGGTAGGAAGTATAAAGTAAATTGAAAAACAAACTCCAACTGTTTGCGGAATAAACCTTTCATATCGAATTATATAGGCCTAGTGCACGTGCTGGAAAGTGATTAAATAGTATTTTTGACGATTGGAAATGTAACTGAGAGTTATGGTTATTATTCATAGCGATAAATGACGCTGATATAACCTCGGCAGTTGCGAGCGTCGTTAAATGAAACATAATCTATATATATAATTTGAACTGGTAATGGAAATTACGGGAAAACGGCTGAACGGATTTTAATAAATGGCCCCTCATTTTGAAGCTTGGAACACAAAGTTTTTCGGAAAAGTAGTAGTTTTCAGTGAAATGTCAATTTTCCTACATAATTTTCCTATTTTCCAAAATCCATCTGTTGTCAGTTTTGAGAACTATTTTTATTCAATCACGGCCGACTTGATTGAATTTCAGAACAAAACACACACTACAATAAACAATAGGCTATTACACGAAGGCCATGACCTGCAGGATTGTCGACATATTTAGAGCTCAATTCAATTTGTTATTAAAAACTGATTATGCAGTCTATAATTTTCTGAGTACAGCTGTGTATTGGATATTCAAATCTACGAAACTTGAGGTGGTTTGATGACATTATTACCATTAGAAATTAAATATTATTATACCGGTAGTTAATATCATGATGCATCTATTTTTCATTAATTGTACATAATATTGACGCTATATTGATGACATGAAAGTGAAACGTTTTGTGGTTATGTAAGTAAATGTAGAGAATATCTTAATTTAGATCTTCATTTCTATAATTTACTGAGTGGCTGCTATATATAACTGCAAAACTTAAGTAAGATAATAATATTGTTATTAAAAATAAAATAGTTTTATATTTATTAACCCAGTGGGGTTGGGTCTTTTTCATATACTTAATGGCGGTGTAGTGTAGATATTGATATGTGTCATTGTCTTCAGTATTGGCTCGAGAGAGCGCAAAAATTACAGTTCCTAAGGAAAGATCAAAAGGTATTACTTACTGATAAAATAAGAGGCCTACAAAATTTTCTGGTCTCCAGATCATTTCAGCAAGACCTCTTAGTAGGATAAAATGATTTTACGCTCTACATTTCAAGTTCTACATGCAGCATCTATACGAAAATGCTATTGTTGAAAAGCTTAGCAACCTGACATTTTTTAAACTTTTGCCTACAATCCACAATTACCTGAAATAGCTACTGCTATCGTCCTGACATTGATACTTGCGTTTTCGCGTTGAAACTCAAAAACTGAAGTTGGATAGGTTCAAGAAAATGTATTTGGCCTAAAAAAAATCCATTCAGAGGGAGTATGTTTCATTATTATGGAAGCAAATAACTATCAAAAAGACAAGTATTCTTCATTGAAAATAAATCTGAAAAATTTTTATTTGAACGTCTAATGAACTTAGTTTGCAGCAGCATTTGCTGCACAAGCCACTAGCTTAATTTAATTTCATAGCGATAAATAATAAACACACATACAATTTGATTTTCAACAATGGATTCGTGTTTTTATATATGCAGTTAAATTTAAGCAGTTTCATATTATAATAACGTGATACCGGTATTACAATATAATTATGCAGCTGCTCACTTTCCTTTTACTCTCGCCGCGACCGCAATTGCGCTAATAAAACTATATCCGACTTTCACAAGGTGTTCAAGAACAACTTCAAAAAAGCTTTATCAGCTAGTGTTTTAAGAACAAATTTCTCTGTAAAATAAAAATGAAAAAAAGGAAAGAAAAAATGGAGAGGGAGAGAGAGAGAGAATGCCGCCCCCCCTCTCGAAATTGCCGCCCTAGGCAACTCTCTACGGAGTGATCGGGAAGTGGGCGTAACCCCTTTATTTTCGACACTATAACGACCGAATGCTTAATATAGGCTCTTATCTGATGGCTTAAAGGTCCAGATACCTTCATTGTCGTAGTACAACTGAATTCTTTCCTATGGTCTGGCAGATGTTTCGTTTCTGTATTAAATACATTTCTGTTAAATGCTGTAAGGTACTTTTTTCTGACTACCAAACAATATGTTATTTCTCAATGTGACTGAGTTTGCTTTCCACTTGACTATTCACAAACACATTACAAAATTGCAGCTTTTGATCTAACACCCTCGTCGCTGTAACCACTTGTATGTATGTATTTATTTACACTGCAAGGGGGCAAGTACCCGGTGGCAGTGGTATACACAATATAAACAATACACAATAAAATTACAATACACTACACAATAAAATCATAAACAATACACAATAAAATTTACAATACGCAATACAATTATATACACAATACAATAAGTATACACAATACAATTTAACACAATAATTACAATTAATAATAAAACATAAATAAAATACCTAATTTTACAATACAACCTACATATGTACAGGCCCTACATAAGTTTCAATAGTCTTTCACTTTACTCTTATCTCACTCCCTGTAGTGGCACTATGACGCATTTCACTGACACTTTAGCACACATTTCACTGACACTATAGAACACATTTCATTGACGCTATAAATTATCACTGATTGGAACTATTCACTGCACTGTAAAACCATAACTTCACTGACTCACCTCGCTTCACTGATACAACAGTTCAAATAAGTCAAATAATTACACCCTTATGCATACTTATAAACAGAACTACATTCAAGCTAAACATTTGTAGTCTAAGGCCCTCTTACACGCTATTTTTAAATAATTTACAATTCAAACCAAGGAAGTAACTCGTCAGGCTAAATAAATACATGTCACCTTAAAAAATTAAATGTTAGATGTCACCTTAATTTTAATTTGCACTTTATACACAACTTTTTAAGTTCTTCCTATTCTTAAAATATTTAGTTTTGTACCACCGTCTTACTCTAAAATATTTTGTACGTATTTTTTCCGCGCCTTGTATAGCTTTTCATTTTTCTAAAACTCTCCTGATGTCTGTTGTTTTACACATCTGTCTTGTTTATGTATAGGCCTATTTCTTTCAAGTTTTGTTTTCCTGACTGTTATTTTGAGTGTCTTTAATCGCTAAGTTCTGAATTGTTTCGTCTTTGTTGAAATCCGCTGTACTTGTAATGATATAGGGCTACGTCATAATGAGCTTCATAATAATTTTGCAAACTATTATTCTGCCAAGTTATGTCACGCAGAGAGACAAAAGTCTTTGCATCCTTGAGAATTTGTATTTATTCTTCATGACAACTTTCAACACTTCATGTAATTGCATACACAAGCCGAAGGGACATTATTAAATCTAATGCTGCTCCTAATACTAATTTAAATAACACTTATTCGTTAGATACTATCATGGCTTTATTTATGTGCACACTATACATTTTTGTTGCAGCAGAATATGGTGCAATAATTTCTGAAAATTATTCCACAGTTGTGCAAATATGACTAAGTCACAGTGACTATATGCCCATGGCTATGGATTAGAGCGGAAGGTGATTCGAGGTACTTTGCCGATATTGTATTGTATTGTATTGTATTGTATTTATTTACATTCCATGATATTCGTACATCATTTTACAGCTAGAATATGAAACATGTCAAAAAAATCTTAATAATACTACAAAGTCTTAATTATAGTCACAGTCTAGTTGAAATATATGCAGAAGAGTTCTACAATATACTAGCAGGCTACAACACAAGGGTTTAGTATCGATATTTAATACAAGACAGAAATATTCATGAAGCGTTGTTGAATGTCATAAATTCACCTACAGAATAGAAGGCGTGAGAAATTAGGCACTTCTCCAATTTGGATCTAAATAATCTTATGTTTTGAGTTTGAATTTTTATATCCAAAGGAAGGCACTTCTTTTTGATAGCTCGCTAGACTTGCCGATAGAGTATAAAAGTGCTTTTTGACGAGTATTTTTGCTATGAAAACTGTTGGATTAGTTACAAAGTTTTCACGATTAGGGGAGAGTCGGGTAGTATCGGACATCGGGTAATATCGGACAGTGAGTTTCTTTCATCTACCACACGATGATAGTACCTGATTGACTTGGTTACGTTTCTGTGATGTCGCATAGAGAAACGTAACCATGTCATTCAGGTACTACCATATGGTGGTAGATGAAAGAAACGCACTGTCCGATACTACCCGATGTCCGATACTACCCGACTCTCCCCTACATACGAGGAATTTTATTAATGAAAAAATATACTGACAACCCTGGGTATTATTTGTAATTTTTTTAAATAATCCTACACGATTCCCTAGATTTGGCACCTACTATTATTCTAGTTACTCTTTTTGTAATATAAATTTACTGTATAGGTAGTTTACATTCGGAAGTTTTCAAAATGGGAATATGTCTAAAATCGAATTTTTGAAGTTACGTCTCTTCGTTTCCAAGGCGACGATATATGCAGGTAAGCGGTTGACACAAATTATATACAGCTGTGAATAATGCTTGGAGGAAATGTTTAAGATACCACATAATTTAACATATAGCATATACAACAGGGGTCGCCCTCGGTAGTGTTGTTGTTATAGCGCTGGCCTTCTATACTCGAGATTGCGAGTTCGATTTCGGCCCAAGTCGATGGCATTTAAGTGTATTTAAATGCGACAGGCTCATGTCAGTAGATAATAATAATAATAATAATAATAATAATAATAATAATAATAATAAATAATAATAATAGTAATGATAATAATAATAATAATAATAATAATAATGGCTTTATTTAACCTGGCAGAGTTAAGGCCGTAAGGCCTTCTCTTACACTCAACCAGGATTAAAACTTGCTTACACAGTTGAACATAAAACTGGATCGGAATTAAGTAATTACATACTGATACAATTTAGGTACATAATGAGATCAAAAGAGGTAGTTAGATAAAAATTTACCTCATAAAATAAAAATAAACATATTAATGTTGTTAGAATCAAATACGAATCACATAAAAACAGAAGCCGATAATTCAATAAAAAAATGTACACAGAAAAAATAAAAATAAACACATTAGTATACATATTAGTATTAGATTACAATTAAGTAGGATTTACATAATTGAACCAGAAACCAACAATTGAATAAAATGTACACAAAAAATAGATTAATAAAAAACAACAACACAGTGGGATACATATTGGCGTTAAATGATGAATAAACACGATTTAGATAATAAAAAAAAATAAAAAAATAAAAATAAATACAGTGGAACACATTCCATTAAATATTTGCAACGCGTTAGGTCTGGCAACTCATCATAAGATATTTTTCTAATTTACATTTAAAGGAAATTAAAGTTCGGCAGCCCTTGACTTCAGGCGGCAGAGAATTCCAGTGACGAGAAGTAGCAACAGTGAAAGATGAAGAATAAAGAGATGATGTGTGCAGTGGTATTTCTAGCGTGTTGTCATATTGTGATCGAGTATTTAAGTTATGATACCGAGAAAGACTGTGGAATCGGACAGATAAGTAAGAGGGAGTAGAGGTGTGCAAAATTCGGTATAAGAGAGAAAGGGAATGTAACTTTCGAAAGAAGGCGAAATGTGATCGTAGTAGCGGACATTACAAATGAAACGACACACGCATTATGAACACGTTGCAGTTTCTGGGATAAATCCACCCTGAGATCACTGAATAAAGCGTCACAATAATCGAAATGAGGCATAATAAGAGTCTGTACAAGCGTCTGCTTTAATTTAGCTGGATAGTGGTACAATCTTTTTAATGAGTGAAGAGTGGAAAATATTTTCTTGCATGTGTGTTTGATATGCGTGTCCCAGGTAAGGTTAGATTCAAAATGAACTCCCAGGTTTTTTACAGTTGAACTGAATGGAATGATCGCTTTATTCGGAGTCACAGGAGGAAGGTTCAACTTATTAATATCGGGGATTAATCTTTTATTCGAAAATAAGATGGCCTGTGATTTATCTGTATTGTGACAGCGACGTGAGATTCGAACTCACGACCAGCGTCCCGCAAGAAAGCAGATCGCGCGGAGCACGGAGGAATGGCGCGCGGCGGAGAGGGGAAAGGGCCAACGCGGCGAGAGAGTGGAGCGAGAGTGCGCGCGCAACTGCTGCGTACGCAGTGAATGGGGAACGGACCTTCCCGACTCTTCGAGAAGTCCGTCGAAGTGGAAATATCCAGATAATTCTCTACACACCTGTAGAAATTTCTCGCAACTATGATTTTGCTATAAAAGAAGAAGCGCCAGCGAACTCGAGCAGAGTTTTCAGTTGATTAGTCAGCCAGTCAGTGAGAAAGCCAGAGCAAGCAAGCCAGTCTTGTGTACCGGAGTTCGACTCGAGTGTGCGTCCGCAACTGTATCAGCATCCGAAGGCCTGAGTTCGAGTGTAGTGGACCGCAGTTGGAGGGACCTGAGTTCGAGTGCAGTGTACCGCAGTTGGAGGGACCTGAGTTCGAGTACAGTGAACTGTCTCTGAAGGTCTGTGGTTCGAGATACTGTGAACTCGAGTGACTGAGCTAGAAGAACTGTGAACTGAGAACTGATAGTTCTGATTTGTAAATAGTGCTTTGTAAATATTAGTTAAGATTAACAGTTCATTGTTGTTCGTAATAGTCCAAGTAAATTGTCATTGTCATCAGTGGAGTGCTATAACGAATACTGTGTTGAGTGAAAATCCAATTGTTGACGAGAGCGTTTAAGGCGAATTGTAGAAAGGAATTATTGTTGTGACGAATAAATTACATTGTTGTTACTAATAAAATTTACAGTATTTAAGTTAAGTCCGAATTGTTGAGACCAAGATGAAACGGATTCGAGATCTTTATTGAGTTTAGAATTTCTGCGGGGCAAAATTCCGGCACACCGGCGACGCTGATATAACTTCGGCAGTTGCGAGCGTCGTTAAATAAAACATAATTTATTTATTTACACTACTTTTTCCTACAACTTCATACAACCAGAAAGTTAATAGACGAGACCGGAAGGAGCCGAAAGATCCAGGCCATGATGATATTTCAGTGAAATTTCAATTCAATACTCAATACATGAGCACTCTAGTCTAGGGACTGCCACCTGATAGCAACGACAGTACTCGATGTTCATTTCGTCCTGGCTGCACGCTTCATTAACGACCTCGGCGCGGAGTCATTGTTTCACTGGAATGTATCCGAGTGAGCGACCTTCCTCATCGGAATGCCATTACTACTCTAAAAAACATTTCCCGGTGTTTTCTTTCATAGCACGACATTGTGGACTAAGTGATGGCAAGAAGAATACTTCAATATCGACCTTCATCCATGCAAATAAAGTGAAATTATCCCGTCACATTTGATTGTTTTATTGAGTAAGGTATAAAACGTTTTCCAGACACTTTACATCATAGTACTGTAAACATCTTCATTATTGTCTTCACTAAGGACGTATTCAGGCCAAGGCGTACAGAGATATGGTTAATTGTTCATAGACTATATTGGCGTGACTGGTTCGATTCCCAATTGGGCTGATTACCTGGTTTGGTTTCTCCCGAGGTTTTCCCAACCGTAAGGAAAATGTCTTGTCTTGTCTTGTCTTGTATGTATTTATTCACACTGCAATGGGTATATACCCGGTGGCAGTGATAACTAATTACTAACAATAATTTATAATAATAATAATAATAATAATAATAATAATAATAATAATAACAGGGAACATCCTCAATTAAATGAAGCACGATCACTTAAAATAACATTTAAAATAAATCTAATTTGTATCTTAAACCTAAGTTCGAACTAAAACCCACGAGTATGATATGTTCATATCTGCACAAGTACCTTCCAACATTACACTCATTTCGCTGTCAACTCACTCACTGCACTGGAACTACGACACATTTCAGGTCAGGTAATCTATGGCGAATTCATTATCGGTCTCATCTCGCCAAATACCATTTCGCTATTACCAATCTCATGGACGCTAAATAACCCGTATTTGATACAACGTTGTTAAATAGCCTACTAAAACAGTGACATTTATATTTAAAGTAGAAGAATAATGTCAATGAAATATTGTTATTCCGTTGTAATTCTGTAATGTATTCAGAACAGATATCGGAGATTGCTTTCGAAGTTAATGCTAAACAACTGTGGATGCGAAGGTCAAAGATTTTATGTTCACTTTGGACATGAAGGAGTTGCCGACCGTTATCTTTGACGCCTCGTACACATGCTGAATAGCGATTTTTCTTTCAATGAAGTGCAAATAGTTTTGAAGGTAACGAAGTAGCGTCAAAGTAAGGAAATGAATGCCACATGAAAATATAATAAATTCGAGAGGTTTTTGAGAAGTTTTTAAACTCCAACACACATTTCTACGAAGGCAGTACTCCATGCAGGTAATAATCGAAGTA
Organism: Periplaneta americana; assembly: GCF_040183065.1. Classification (NCBI taxonomy): domain Eukaryota; kingdom Metazoa; phylum Arthropoda; class Insecta; order Blattodea; family Blattidae; genus Periplaneta; species Periplaneta americana. The sequence goes on from NC_091123.1 coordinate 178,508,849, forward strand.
AGGGCTAAATGAAGGCAAGAAATTTGAAGATTCTTACATTCTGAAGTCTGTTATAAAATAGTTTTCATTATTGCCCATAGATTCGGTCAAGGGATTGATGTAGGCCAGTGGTAATTTTATCTATTCATCTTTTATTTTGACGTTAGGTTTTCATGTTTGTGTTGAAGATAATATTAAAATTCAACACACTAAGTGATAGGAATTAAACTACTCTAGCATGATACATAATAAAATACTTAACTTCTTTGAGAAATTAGCTATGCTATTGATTTTTATGACTTGGTACATAAAATAATTCTTTCAAAAGAAATAAGATAAAGCTGGTCACAGTGTAAACAAAAGTTAAGATGTAGATTTCTCGCTGTGTGGAGATGACTTTTGAGCTGAATGTGATAAATTGAAGTCTTCCATTGGCTCATATGAATTTCTTGAAGCAATACTGATCCTATGTTAAGGCAATTCTACCTCTGTTGTGTTTAACATAATGTTGAAATTGTCCATGAATACAAAGAGACTTAAGAAATCAATACAGAATTAGTGAATGGAAAAAGAGAGAAAGTAATCCACATCATCATCATCATCATCATCATCATCATCATCATCATCATCACCATCACCACCATCATCATCATCATCAACATCATCATCTCCTTCGTTTTGTTCACGTCGTCTCTTAATTGAACATCCTGGTTTTATTTTGCCTTCGATATTATATTGTAATAGGCTTATTGTTTTTGATAATCTGGTGTCCGGTGTTTGTACTACAGTATGTGTACATATCAACTATCTTTCTACTTATAAGTAATTTCATAAATGATGTGAAAAAATTGAAAAAATTACCTCTTAGCCACGGACATAGCTCAGTCGGCCGAGGCGCTTGTCTGCCGAGCCAGAATTGCGTTCGGGCGTGGGTTCGATTCCCTCTTGGGCTGATTTCCTGGTTGGGATTTTTTCGAGGTTTTCCGCAACTGTAAGGCGAAAGTCAGGTAATCTATGGTGAATCCTGGGCCTCATCTCGCCAAATAGCATCTTGCTAACACCAATTCCATCGACGCTAAATAAACCCTTCAGTAGATATAGCGTCGTTAAATAATCAAGTAAAAAATAAAATTGAAATTGTCCATGAATACAAAGAAGATTAAGAAACCTATACAGAATTAGTGAATGGAAAAAAGGAAGAGAGAAAGTCATCACCGTCATCATCATCATCATCATCATCTCCTTTGTAGTTTAGGTAAAATCCTAGATCTCTTCACGTCATCTCTTAATTGATCTTCCTGGTTTTCTCTATTCTCTAATCCGGAAATTCCAGGAAATAACCCATCTTCTGCACCATTTTGAAGATTAAAAAGAAAAAGATACACAGATTTATTATTGTAAAACTGCTGCAAAATTGTTTCAATGTCGGTACTATCACAGGATGGTTCCCCGAATATGTGTTTCATACGTCTTGTTCTTATTATATTATAAATTCAACTGTAATGTATATTTTATACAATAAAGTTTTCTTGGAAAAGGAAAGTGTAGGCTATCTTCCAGGATAAATTTAATTACAGATATTCAAAGTGAAAAAGTACGACCATTAATTGAGCCGTTAAGAGCAGAAGTGGTGTAAGTCAAAAATGGGTAATGAGGGTTAAAGTAAACATTCTGTAAAATACAGCGCAAAGTGGCAATTAATATTCAATTCATTTAAACTATTAGTAGTCAGTGGATAGCTAGAAGGTCATATTAATTGCTATTTTGCGCTGTATTTTAAAGAATTTTTACTTTAAACCTCATTACCCAATTTTGACTTACACTACTTTTGCTCTGAACAGCTCAATTTAGAGAAATCGCTGTACAGAGACAGATGTCATGCTCGGAACCAATCTTCCGATATCAGAAATCTGAAGAAGTTTATCTCCGCGAAAATATCGAAGTCTATTTTGTGCAGCAGACCTGTCACAATGCTTCACATACTTTTTTTTATTATCCAATTTAATAAACCCTATTTCACCCTTGAGGTATATTAGGGTTATAGTTGGCATCAAAATACATATTTTATAACCAATAAATAATAGTAAAATTATAGGCCTAATATAAAATTGTGGTCAAGGTTACAATTCACATGAATTATGTAGAAGAATGCACCTTAATGAAAGAATGGATCCTGTTAAAGATTAATGAGATGTTTGAGGAATAATCAATGCAAAAGATATACAAGAATGTCTAACCGTTTCAGAGTAAATACACGACCTTAAAAAGATGATCAATAGTAGATTAATATTAACAAAGTTTGACTTTCACTTTCAAATTAATGCTTAATTCATGAACAATGGTACAGTTAAGAGTAATAAAGGGATATTACAAGCAATGATTTACGGTTACAAGTTACATGCATGATTCAGGAACAAGTACAATAATTAAAATAATAAGACAAGTAATGACTTGTAACTAACGAATAACGAAACTAGTAGGGGCAATACAAAAGATTTAAAAACAAATGTATACAGTAAAGAAATAGTAGAAAACTTGACTTAAAATTACAAGTTAAACACATTCTTTTTAAAGCAATAGGTAACAACAAAGAGATATAATAACAATACACTGACTGTAGTTACAGATTACATTATTTTAAAAACAAACACGCAAAGGATCAATAGCTATTTTCAGGCATTATGTACATGGACCATGTCTTTAATGCACATCTTCTTGACGTTGCTTGGTATATTATTTTGTGTTTCAATCTATTTCAATTTGTTATTTTTCACTGTAACAACAAAAATATAATTAATTGATGAACTAGTGGACTTACTCGTGTTAAATATGAAATATCTGTCCGGCTTACAGCTGTTTCAGTGCTTCACGCACCATCATCAGAGCCTACTAGATCGCGGCGTCATCTCGAACTTCTCTGCCTGTTAGGAGGGTGTGTTTTATTGTTGGAAGGTGTTGAATTGTGGAGTCGAATAGTGTGTGTGTACTGAAATTGATCTGTGTGTTGAGGATTTGATGAGGGTGTGTTTTAGTGTGTTTGTATATTTCATATTGTTCCAGTGTGTTGAGTTTTTGGTTCTTGGGTTGTGTGTGTAGGATTTCCATGTCCGTATTTATGTTATTGTATGTATGGTTAGCATTGGTTATGTGATCGGCGTATGTAGATGTATTGTGTCCTCTGGTTATTGCTTTACTGTGTTATTTGTAGCGTGTTTGGAATGATCTGCCTGTCTGTCCTATGTAGAACTTATCGCAACTATTACATTTGAGTTTGTATACACCTGTGTGGTCGTATTTATTTGTTTGTGTTTTTTGTGTGTTGAGATGTCTTTGTAGTGTGTTTTCTGTTCTGTGTGCTATGTTGTATTTCTGTTTCCTGAATGAAGATGCGATCTTATGTGTGCTTTTGTTTTCATATGTTAGTGTGATGTATTTCTTGTGTTCTTGAGTTTGTGTTGTGTTTTGTGTATTTTTGTGTTTGTTAAGTTTTTGTTTGTCATATTTAACACGAGTAAGTCCACTAGTTCATCAATTAATTATATTCAAGTGTTAAAAGTGGTGTACGCAAGATTCAAAATGGAACAAAAATATGTTTCATAAAACCTCAAGACATTTCTCTATATTTATTGTATCACGGTACTCTTTGTCAATGGCAACCTGTATACATATTATTTTAGAAGCAATAAATAGCTATACTATGAGATGGCTTAAAATTTACGAATTAAATACATTTAGTAACAACAATTGGCAATAATCAGGTATTACAAGAAATGGCTCATAATTAGAAATCAAATGCCTAATTAAAATAAAAATTAAAACCAATAGTACAATATTATAGTATGCGAAATTGAAGACTTACAGTTTCATTATAGTTGATTAGAACTAATACGATTTTTTTCCCCCGGAATAATTTAACATTTTACACTTTCACGAGTATTCTATTCAAGAAGGACATGAAATACTTATATGATTTAGAGTTGGTAAGTATATTGATTAACGGTTTGGTAAATGTATAATTTAAAGTGTTCAGTAACAACTCAAACTCGTATCTTTCACGGCAAAAGACTGGATTTCGTAGACCGAGAAAATGAAAATTACCAAAATATGTTCTGGAGAACAATAGATTAACACTTGTTTTAACTAGCGTGCATGGTTTGCCTTTCAGCATTTCCATTTTGTGAGCCGGAGAGTGTTTCACTTGTGCACTTAATTTAAATAATCTGGAATAACAACAAAGGTGGGGTATCTCCACGCTGGATCATTTTACGCATGCGTTGCGCTACGACTCCCGGAGCAGAAAATTGGCGTGTGCAGATGTTGTTTACAAGGCGAGGCAATGCTAGACAACACTAATTACAGCGCTCTCAACATCTGCGGTACAGAATTCACTTTCAAGTCCAACAAGTAGCCCACTTACTAACCAATACATTTCTATGATACGTCATCTCGCACGGATGACCTACCAATGGCATCCCACGCACGCAGAAGACGTCACAATGCTAGCCCAAACTCAACCAATAACACGACGACGCCACGGAGGAGCGATCTGACTTTCAAGGTCGCAATGTCGAGTGATAGTCCACGAGGTAGGTCAAGGACCTATTTCATGCCTGTGAAAGTTTCTAGTATACACCATAATACACCGTAATAAGCTCTAATTATATGAATTCTTCAACGGCTCAACACCCACGTAGTATTGAGTGCGGCGTGGGTACTAATCCCACGAATTTTCAACCTCAGCCGAGACATATTCGGACTGAGATGTGAAGACGATGACATCATAGTGTCATGCAATGAAGTTAGATTTGCATATTAACAGTATATACTCACGTTAGGGTAATGACATTGAACGCCCTTATAGGTATAATATATGGAAAAATTAGTTTGACTATTACACATTTACTTACTTACTTACTTACTGGCTTTTAAGGAACTCGTAGGTTCATTGCCGCCCTCACATAAGCCCGCCATTGGTCCCTATCCTGAGCAAGATTAATCCAGTCTCTTTGCTGTGGTCGTGCCGGAGAATCAGTCCCATTCCGAGGCTTACTGTTAGGTTTCGTAACAAGCTGTTTTTTTACGGTGATGGGTTGTTAGCCCTTCGCCCAACCCCCAAGCTGGAGGACCATCCCTTATCGGCTGTCCACGACTGCTTATTCTATATTCGCAGCTACCCTCCATATCTGGAGGCCGTCTCCTCTATCCGCAACCTGAGGACGCGCCATGCCGTGGTGATAGGGACCCACAATACACATTTACTACGTCATACTACTTTTGACCAATAAAACGGTACGAAAGGACGTCTTTCAACCAATCATGTCTGCTTATCACACAATTTTATCGCGTCCCTAGCATTTGTTTAATTTTATCGCTTCCCTAGCATTTGTTTATTTTTATTACTACCCTAGCATTTGTTTCTTTGTTTGCCAACATTTCAAACTGAACTGGTCTGGACGTCAAAAAAAAATTACAAACCACTCCAGTCGATGCATAGTAGTTTCAAATATGAATCGCATTGGCATTCAAGAACAATAATTAATAAAGATCGCTGGTCATAGCTATGCATCTTCCCTGAAATCCTATTTACAAATAAATGAAGAGCACCATTCGGAAATCCTGAATAAGTTGAGGAATACACCATATACATCAACGAGTTCCACTTCTTTTACGCACACGTCCAATATAACATCAACTGAACAACCAATCACTAAAACATTCGAATTTGAAAATTGTACATCAATAAATTGTTGCTTTTAAAATAATTCATGTTTATTTTTATTTCATCATCGTTAATTAAAACTTTTCTTGTTTATTTCATCATCCCTAATTAAAGCTTTTCTAACTCTTATTTATATTATTTAGGTTATGTTATAGCTTCTGCTATATGATATTATGGATAGTCACGTATCAGAGATTGTTTAATACCAAGATTCATTGAAAATCATCTGTAAAGTGACGTTGATTACTGAGATCCGGATAATTGAAGTGAAATGCAACTGTTTTAATAAAAATGAAACTGAATCAACAAAGCCTTCTTGACCAGTAACGTCCACAGAGTTCAATGCAGGTTCCATAGTTGGCGCAACTGATAACAAGAAAACAGCTAATCGTAACACACTACTGCCATCTAGCGTAATATTTGTAATATTGAGATGGTACAATAATACATTTGACGACAGTTGTATTTTCGTAAGTCAATTAATATTTTATTGTATTGGAGTACTTCGTTACTTCTAATCTTCATATACTTTCTTCTAATCGTGTAATAGTCAATTAAATCCCACTCGAGTTTTGATTTTCTCTAGATAAATCAAAACCTCTAGTGAGATTACTGTTGATAAATGTTTTCATTAATCCACGGGCTGTTCTGAAAATTAACGTTATTTAAAAAAACTCGTATTTAGCTAGTATAGGTCTTATGTCCGATTCCACAAACATGTTACTAATCCACAATTATCTAATTGTAATTTAACATAAATACGGAAGTTAAATTGTTTGATTCGCATGCATTTCACCAAACTAATACTCATTTAAAATAAAGCAAATTAATTTAATTCCAAATTAAGTCATCACGGCCTTCTGAATCATAGTAAAATAGTAATTCCGAAGGCTTTGTGTCTTGTTAATGTAAGCAGAGACCTTTATAATGAGTTCATTTGTTATATTACGACAATAAAATGCCATTGTAAACAGAGGTAACCTCAAAATTTATTAAAATCATCGAAAACAAAAGACTGACGGGCAGACTTTAGAAGAAAAGAAGAAATATTAGAAATAAGTAGAAAGAGATTTCAATGCAAGAAAACCACATCCAAATATCTTCAGCAATATTGAAGACAAAACGGGATAATATGAAAGTAGATACAAGGAAATATCATGCAACAAGCACAGGATAGGGACCGATGGTGGGCTTATGTGAGGGCGGCAATGAACCTGCGGGTTCCTTAAAAGCCATTTGTAAGTTCCATATTCTAGCTATGAAGCTATATACGAATACTTTCCAGACGTTTTATTTACCAAGAAATTCACGGAAGCAGAGCAATATCGAATCAGCATTATTTTCTTGAGAATCAACAGCTGATGAGCTATAATTTTATTTAAAAACTAGCTGTACCCGTGCCCTCCGCTGCACCTGTTAGAAATAAATATAAAGTAATTACATAATTAAAATAGGACGTTTGATCCAGGAAACAACTTTTACAATAGCGCAAGATAATCTGCTTCGCTCATTATTCAATTTTTTTTGGATTGCATTTATTGCATATATATTTTATGTATTTTAACACGATTCAATTGAGCATAGTTAAAATTTGAATTATAAAATAATGGATTGCTAAGCTAACGTACTATTACTGCATACTAAATCAATACACTCTCGTTGTTCGTTAATTCTCTGAGATTAAAATGAGTGTACATAAATATTATTTTAAGAAATACAGAAAACGAATGTACAAAATAGCCTATCAAATTTTCTGTGCGTAAGAAGCAATTTTAATCTTACCTGTCCTCGATTTACTCAGACGTTACTAATAAATTTCTAAATTATAGACATCAGCTCAAAGAATTTTGAGTGTCCACAAGGGTCCTGAATACAATAAACATGTAAAATAATGTGATGTGATACATTAAAGGAAAAAGAAAGTTAATTGTTGAAGGCAAATATAACATTATAGCATTATGTCCATCTAGAGAAACTACACTTTCCAATGGTGAAATACAATAATTAATTTATATTCAAATCGATTAATTTAGCTACTGATATTACTTCATACAAACACAGAAACATTCTCTGTAGGTTATGTTTAATAGCTTTCGATTGTTGATGTCCAAGGCCCCTTATAGACGAAGTCATTTGTTCTTAATTCATTGCACCGTCTTAGATGGCGTTATTTTAATTTTAAAACTCATTTATCTCATTAAATATCAGTGCTGTCAAAATGTTTCAAGGAATGAAACTTATCGAAAATTATTTTTAAAGAATCTTGTGTTATGTAACATTTTTCAAAAATCAATAATAAGCGAGATATTTCGATTTATTTAATTCAGGCCCCCTTATAACCCCCCTTTTAAATAACGTATTTTGAATGCCATATAGCCTAAAATCTAAGTTACAACGAACTTAATTTATATGCCAATTTTCATATAAATCGGTTCAGCCATTATCGCGTGAAAAGGTAACAAACATCTAGACAGACAGACATACAAACAAAAATTAAAAAAAAAAGCGATTTTCGGTTTCAGGATGGTTAATTATACATGTTAACACCAATTATTTTTGGAAAATCGATAATTACCAGAAAAATTTTGGCTACAGATTTATTATTAGTATAGTACGGCCTTAGATGGCAGTTATCTTAATTTTAAAACTCATTTATCTCATTAAATATCAGTCCTATCAACATTTTGCAAGGAATAAAACTTATCGGAAATTATTTTTAAAGGAACTTTTGTTATGTAACATTTTTCACAAAAATCAATAATAAGCGAGATATTTCGATTTATTTAATTCAGGCCCCCTTATAACCCCCTTTTAAATAAAGTATTTTGAATGCGATATAGCCTAAAATCTAAGTTACACCGAACTTAATTTATATTCCAACTTTTATCGAAATCCGTTCATCCATTATCGCGTGAAAAGGTAACAAACATACAGACAGACAGACATGCAAACAAAAATTTCAAAATAGCGATTTTCGGTTTCATGGTGGTTAATTATATATGTTAGGACCAATTATTTTTGGAAAATCGAAAATTACCAGAAACATTTCGGCTACAAATTTATTATTAGTATAGACCATTTTGTAATCGATTATTATTACAGTAGTTATATTTTAAAGAGAGTCAATATGGATCAATCGAGCTGTCTATCATCCTGGCATGCATTTTTAACGGTTCACCTCACAATGTATGTTTCTTTGGAAAGTTTCATTCATAATTCACCATAATTTCAAGATTAGTCGTTTACAGCGTTGCAAAATTGCAAACAGTATAGCTCAGAATACGAAACATGGACTGCGATCTTGATAAGCGCAAAAAAAACTCTATCACAGACTATTGTTCGCTCTCCGAGTTGGTTCTTCTCCTGGGAAACCCACACTGTCCTGCTTCCTCAAGCAACGATTGCTTAACAGTTTGAAGCTCTGCTAGTATGACGGAAAGTTCCTCTTGTAAAACCAGAGAGGAATACTCCAAGGTCTTCTGCATTGAATAATGACCGATTTCTACATATTTGCAAGGTTGAATTTTAAGATTTTAGATGTGTTTATCCTAGGATTTATTATGCATAACCTCTAACTCATCCCATTGCTACATTAAGTACTAAATCTTATGCATTTATGAACCTTCAAATTGACCTTCGATACATCAAACTAACAAAACTTTGAACCTCCTTTAAAATCTATATAGCCTATATAATTTGAACTGGTAATGAAAATTACGGGAAAACGGCTGAACGGATTTTAATAAATGACCCCTTATTTTGAAGCTTGGAGCCCAAAGTTTTTCAGAAAAATAGTAGTTTTCAGTGAAATGTCAATTTTCCTACATCATTTTCCTATTTTCCAAAATCCATCTTTCGTCAGTTTTGAGAACTAATTAATTGCATTTCAGAATAAAACAAAACACACACTACAATAAACAATACACTATTACACGAAGGCCATGACCTACAGGATTGATGATATACTTAGAGTTCAGATGGTCAGATTCTTTCACATCATAATGCCAATATGTCGATCTTCATTTGTGTAATTATTTGATAACGTATAAAAATAATTTACAGGTCTGATTCTCTGGTCTGTAGTTTTCCGAGTACAGCTGTGTATTCGATATTAAGAACTACAAAACTTAAGAATGTTTGGTGAAATTATTACCATTAAAGATGAAATATTATTATAGTTAATGCAACATATAATGGTATACTGATGATATGAAAGTGAAATCATTTGGGGCCTTAAGTAAGTAGACGCAGAGAAAGAAGATTTTATATTAGATCTTCATTTCTATAATTTACTGATATATATATATATATATATATATATATATATATTACTGAAAACTATAAAACTTACGTAACAGCGTGGTCGATCGACGGATGTTGCGTCAACATTTATTGAGACTATAAATTAGGAATGCTTATAACATCGATATCCACGTGAAGTTTCGATTTTATGCACGAGAACGTATAATCTCATAAACTTATTTCCATCTGACTGTAGATAATTATTTGAAGAGAAGTAATATAATGATACTAAGGTTATTCTTATGAACTTAACACTACTTGTATTAAACTTGTAGGACATGTGGAAATCAAACCACAGTATAGAGAACATAGGCTATCTCTATACTGTGATCAAACAGTTGTTTTCTTCCTGCTCACAAGGAAGTAATGCCATTGTTTAAAACTTCTGTCGTACGTAATTTTGACGTATAATGGATAAACAATTGATCCTCACTACTTTTCCCGCCAAGAGAGCACCTCCTTCTTCTAGCTATGCGTCCGTCTTTCAGTTGCTGAATATAGTAGTCGTGACAGCAGGTTGCAACTTACACACTTGGCCAACTTATTATGAGATATAATTATTTGGAAGTGTACGTCAGATTTACGTATCAATAGTATTAATAGAAAATTTTCTGTTAGTGCAGTTTATTTATTCCCTTAAGTGTGTTTTATCTAACAAAGTAACACTGGATGAAAACTTACGTGGTGATCGACACTACTCTGCAGATGATAGATGAAAGTTCAGATGATGATGCTGATGATGACGCTGAAGACAATGTAGAGATTGAATATGAAACTTGTGACAATGACAAGGATCTAAGATACAGTAGGAGAGATTGAGAATCACGTAGAAAGCAAGCGAATGGAGAAAGAAGGCAAAAAACAAGAAAACAGGAAGAAAAGAAAAGGAAAAGGAAAGGTGAAGCAAAGGAGAAGAGCAGAGAAGAGAAGAGAAGAGAAGAGAAGAGAAGAGAAGAGAAGAGAAGAGAAGAGAAGAGAAGAGAAGAGAAGAGAAGAGAAGAGAAGAGAAGAGAAGAGGACAGAGGCCTGAGTGCCAGAGGGCACGAGGGCACGAGGGCACGAGGGCACGAGGGCACGAGGGCACGAGGGCACGAGGGCACGAGGGCACGAGGGCACGGGGGCACGGGGGCACGGGGGCACGGGGGCACGGGGGCACGGGGGCACGGGGGCACGGGGGCACGGGGGCACGGGGGCACGGGGGCACGGGGGCACGGGGGCACGGGGGCACGGGGGCACGGGGGCAGGATATTTTCATAACTCTAACCTACAATCCACAATAACCTGAAATAGCTATTGCTTCACTCCCACATGTAAAACCGACTGATCGTTCTGACATTGTTACTTGCTTTTTCGCATTGGAACTCAAGCACTGAAGATGTTTACTGTAGGATAAATAAAAAGTATTTAGCCTGAAGAAAACCATTCGGAGGGGTAGGCCTATGTTTCATTATTATGGAAGCAAATAACTTCCAAAATGTCTGGTATTCTTCATTGGAAATAAATTTGAAAAAAAAAAAATAATTTGAACTTCTAATGAACTTAGCAGCATTTGCTCCACAAGCCACTAGTGTTTTATAATTCACAGATAAACGTAATCAAAAACCAAAAGGCTTGGAACAGTTTTCTAGAATTCAAGACGGTAGAGTAAATATTAAATGCCCGCTATCGTAGCTTAGTTGAAAGAGAATTGGCTTGCTATGACTGCGGACCGGGTTCGAATCCCGGTGGTGGTTGAGTCGTAATTGTGGTGGACGAAGAGGTTTTTGTTCGTCCCTTGCCCTTTATCGTTCCGTTACTGTATCTTGTACAATGATGAAAATTAGTATGTGTAAAACACTGTCCTGCTATATGAAAAAAAAAAATTACGTTTAAAGAAATTATTTATGTATCTTTTTTCAAAAGTCAATATGGTGCCAGTTCACTGTGCAGTGATGAAGCGTTTCCCTCATAACTCACAAAAAGTTGTTGACTTTTTCATGTTCTCTTTCTCTTTTATTTTATTTCTGAAACTCATGTTTACAATATCATGTTAATTCAACTACATTCCTTAATAAATATTTTTTTTATTTTGTGTTAGAAGAAAATACTGATATTTGACAATTTTTAAATGGATGTATTGTTTTATCAATCTATGAAAGGTAGAGAAGTGATCTTGCTTCATATTGTAGATATGACATACATAAATACAGACAAAAAAATTCATCACAGAATTTCTGAAAGTTTTTTAGTTATGTGGGAAACGCTTCATCACTGCATAATGAACTGAATTTTGAAAAAAAAAATCTTAATAATTTTTTTTTTTAATCGTATTTTCTTTTCATATAGCAGAAGGACAGTGTTTTACACATACTAATTTTCATTGTTGTACAAGATACAGTAACATGAGACTGACAGACTACAGCGTGTTCATAATGCATGCGTTCGATTTATTTGCAACGTCCGTAGATCTGACCGTATCACACCTTCACTAAATATGCTGTCCTGGGCCCGTCTCAAAGAGCGAAGAACTATTCACTCTCTCATTTTACTCTTCAATATTCTTCAAACCTCTAACCCTAGCTACCTAGCTTCTCGTTTTCAACATTTGTCCTCATATCACGAAATAGATACTCGCTCACAACACCATATCACACTCTCCATTCCTAAACACAGAACATCCTTCTACTCTTCATCTTTCACCGTCTCTGCAGCTCATCTCTGGAACTCTCTACCACAACATGTCAGAGACTGTCGGACATTGTCTAGTTTCAAAAATAAATTAAAATTGCACTTTTTGAATTAGATTCCTTTCAGTTATATGCCCTTTTCTCTGCCATAGTTTTGTAAAAATATAGGCTATATATTTCTTTTTCCTTCCTTTCTCCTTTTTGTTCTCTTTATCAGCCGATGAATTTATTATCATAGCCTTTTTATCGTGAATTTTATTTAATTTTCGTATTTCTTTTCTTTTTTATTGTTATTTTATTACATTCCATTTTGATATATTCTTCCTTACGTTTTTCCATATTAACCATTTGTACCAAATGAGTTGCTTTTACTATATTCCAATGTATTTTACTTTTTTTTCTATTATGGTATTATTTTATTATTGTTTATTGTTTATTGTTAATAAAATAACATTGACAAAATACAAGCTTAGTTCTTCCCTGAAGGAGTAAAAAACTCGTGCTCAGGGAGATACCTAAACACATAGTTAACACAAACAAAGATAATTATTTGACATAAAGTGGGTCAAGAAAAAATATTACAACAAATAAATTAAATTTAAAAATACAATTTCAATTTTAACAATTTAAGTCATACAAATACATATACATATTAAATCAATATATACATTCCTACGCTATTTTTTAAATTTCTGATACTAAAATTTTCCAAATTTGGGTATTTATCAATTATTTTATTGTATAACCTTGGACCAAAGTAGGTACCATGGCTCAGAGCTGTGCTTGTGAAACACTTTGGTTCCTCTAGTCGTATAAAATCGGATCTTTTAGTTTCATATTTATGATGATACAATTTGAATTTATTACGGTTCTGTATGTATGAAGATTAATAAGGCAATATAATAAATCTGTTTAATTTTCAAAACATTAAAATCAATAAACAAGAGCTCGGATGAGTAATCAATTGGTTTATTAAGGCATATTTTAATTATTCTTTTCTGAATAAGTATTAGTGGAGTGAGATTAGAATTACAAGCATTTCCCCACCCTAAAATTCCATACTGGAGAATGGATTGAAATAAAGCTAAATAAATATGCTATTATTATTATTATTATTATTATTATTATTATTATTATTATTATTTTGTAATATGTTAGTATTCTGTTCTTTAACTTTTTGTTAAATTTTAACTGCTTGTATATTTTGTGACCTGGTAGAGAGTAAGAGAAGGCCCTATGGCCTTAACTCTGCCAGTATAAATAAAGAATTATATTATTATTATTATTATTATTATTATTATTATTATTATTATTATTATTATTATTATATTACAGTAATGGAGGTGTCTGAACGTTCTTATGTATAACAGAAAAACCATTAATAATAGTAAATTGCTAATTTTTTAAGAGTGCATATTTTGTTATTTTTAGTGCATATATCATGTTTTTTAAGTGCATGCATTCATGGATATTTTCCCATTTTTATTGCATATGAATCCGCCTCCTACTGAATAGATGTGCATATCAGCCAGTACCTCAATCATAGGTAACTGATAGATGTAACATATGAATTACAACTGCACCGTACTTACAAGCCACAAATTCAACTCGTAGTACTGAAGATCTAAAGCCGGGGCTTTGCTATAGAAACTCTGTACGCTATTCATTCGATTGAAGATTGAATTGTATTTGTATATACGTTTCGGCAAGTTATTGCACTACTGATATTTCTGACGCCACTTCTCTGCGTAAAGAAAAGATCTTGAGAAATCGATTAAATATATCCTCCAGATGTTCTGTAAATACAGCGCCTCTTGAGCCAACCTCTTCCAATTGTCTTGTAATGGGGTCACACAATCTAAGCATTTCAACATCCAAGCGAATGCTTTGCATCGCAGCTCATTAAATATCAAGTTGCTACTCTACCAGGTGCGAATATACTGGCACATGCTTCTACAAGTTTGTAACATCTTGTTGTTAAACATGATGGAGCATGTGTCGCTTTTACTACATCATTGCGTTAATCTCTTACTTTTAAGTAACTTGAAAGGAGGAGCTTGGTATCAAATTTGGGTAACCCCACTTTTGCTTTTTTTACAGAAGAGGCGAAAAACTAGATCCTTGGAAACTAATGTCAGAATTATACATATATTTTTTTAAACATTCTCATGAGTAATAGAAACATTTTTTTCACTCTCAAAATATGATTAAATTAATATTCAGGTGACAATTTGAGTTTAAAAAGTGGAGTTGTCCATCTCTGAAACTAAGTCGTGGAGTTGTTTGTTTTTGAAACCGAATAAAGTCATATTTAAAAAGGAGTTGTCTGTTTTTGAAACCAAACGAAGCCATGTTTAAAGTGGAGTTGTCTGTTTTTGAAACCAAATGAAGCCATATTTAAAGTGGAGTTGTCTGTTTTTGAAACCAAATGAAGCCATATTTAATGTGGGGATGTCTGTTTTTGAAACCAAATGAAGCCATATTTAAAGTGGAGTTGTCTGTTTTTGAAACCAAATGAAGCCATGTTTAAAGTGGAGTTGTCTGTTTTTGAAACCAAATGAAGCCATGTTTAAAGTGGAGTTGTCTGGTTTTGAAACCAAATGAAGCCATATTTAAAGTGGAGTTGTCTGTTTTTGAAACCAAATGAAGCCATATTTAAAGTGGGGTTGTCTGTTTTTGAAACCAAATGAAGCCATATTTAAAGTGGAGTTGTCTGTTTTTGAAATCAAATGAAGCCATATTTAAAGTGGAGTTGTCTGGTTTTGAAACCAAATGAAGCCATATTTAAAGTGGGGTTGTCTGTTTTTGAAACCAAATGAAGCCATATTTAAAGTGGAGTTGTCTGTTTTTGAAACCAAATGAAGCCATATTTAAAGTGGAGTTGTCTGTTTTTGAAACCAAATGAAGCCATATTTAATGTGGGGATGTCTGTTTTTGAAACCAAATGAAGCCATATTTAAAGTGGAGTTGTCTGTTTTTGAAACCAAATGAAGTCATATTTAAAGTGGAATTGTATACTTTATCAATTTTCAGATGTATGCTCTATTAAATAACTTAAATAGTGATACAGCAAATAATAAAATCTCCTATATGTAATTATATTTCTTTCTTTCGAAAATATAAGAATTCACGATCTCCTATGCACTACTGCCATAGAAGAATAAACGTGTTTTTTCTTCCTACTGAAAAATGTCATATTTTGTACATAGG